>NW_025534521.1:0-35000 GCF_020615455.1 Coregonus clupeaformis | reverse complement strand
TTGAGAAAGATGTTGTTAACTGCAATAGGCTATATGTGAAAAATATGATACACTACTGTCCAAGGAATGTTTAATCATAACCCCATCCAGCTCTGTCTGTCAAGTGTCAATGTGCAGCGGTAGGACGGAGTCAGGCGCAGGACACAGAACTGAGTAAACAACGTACTTTACTCGAGAAATAAACAATACTAATTTCCATGCAGGAAAACACACCAGCTCACATAAATCTTAGGCACAAAACAAAGAACAAACACGCACAAAACCATGTGGGAACCAGAGGGTTAAATAGGAAAATTATATAATGTAATGGGAACCAGGTGTGTACAATCAAGACAAAACAAATGGAAAAAGAAACGTAGATCGGTGGCAGCTAGAAAGCTGGTGACGACGCCTGCCAAACGCCGCCCAAACAAGGAGAGGCACCAACTTCGCCGGAAGTCGTGACACTGTCTCTCACATCTGTTCCTGTACTCTGGTTATGATCACCAGATGCCTCATTCATCAACCGCAGATAGACACAAATCTGTGCGTAAAACATGTGGGGGATCATTTCCACGCAAAGTCTGAGATTTATATGAAATTTTGCTTGAGATTGTGCGTAAACTTACTTAAGACAAATCCACTGGTTCAGGAGAGTATCTCTGCCCTGTGTCTGTGTACGAAGCTGACTGCTTTTGACCCTGTTGTAGGTGGGGGTTATCCCCAGCACACAGGAAGTATCAAATATCAAAAGAGGAAGACAACAACATTTACATGAATTTGTGGAACAGAAACATGTCCTGGCTGGTTATAGTTGGGACACTTTCTTCTTCTTCTTTCACCTTTTTATCTGATTCCTGAGTAACTTCCTGGTCTACTGGGGGAAGTTCCACCCACATACACCAGGTACACACACCCTCTACATGGTCTCCTACTCTTACTTTATACATCTTAATAATGTCTCTGGATGCTTGAAAAAAATAACTAATCCGACCTGGGTTTAAAAATATTGGAAATCTGTCAAATACTTTGAGCGTTTGGGACTATTCTATTGGTTCTGTTAAGCCAGGCAATCTCATTCAAGTATTTGAGTCATATTCATTAGGCACGAAATGGAAGAAAGCAAACTGAAACAGACTAACTGTACCTGTCCAATAAAAATAATGTGTTTTCATTTAATGTTGTAAAACATTTAGCTATGATGTGCGCTAATGAATATGCGACCCAGGTCTGCTAGTAACCACCAACCACTGACAGGCAGGCTGACAGGAAGCTGTTATTAAAGGAAGTCAGTGGTATGGATAAATATGAGTTGGCATAGCAACGCATGCTGAAATCAACTGAAATTACAATACAATAGGTGCTCCAGCAATAACTTCCCTAACCTCTGTGTCCCAAATGGCACCCTATTTCCTAAATAGTGATGTTCCCTGGTCAAAAGTAGTGCACTATACAGGGAATAGGGTGCCGTTTGAGACATACCCTTAATGTCATTATTCACAATCTATGTAGGCCAGGTGTACTGCATCTGTCACGGTTTACTAAGCCAGAACCCAGAAGCAGACCAGGACAAGGTACTTTGAGACAAAGGTGAGTGTTTATTTCATAGACTCCCGAGTGAGGCTGAATAATCCAGGGAACAGAGCGGGTGGCGTGGATGGGTTGTTGAGGGTGCAGTGGTAGGTCCAGAAATGGCTCGGCAGCCGCCGACCATCAGGCAGAGGTTGGGTGAAGGTTCCGGGTGAGAGACTGCAGACAGAACAAAACGGAGGTAAGTACACAGCAATTCAACAAGGTGCAAAACAACAAAACTAACGCTAGATGTTCCCAGGCTGATACACGGACAAACATACTGTTCATGGCTAACGATCCGGCAGGAACTGGATGTTAGGCCAGAGCCTAAGAAGGGTGATGATCAGGACCAGGTGTGCAGATTGCTGATGGGATGCAGGTGCGGAAAACAAGAGAGCTCCCCCGGAGCGTTCCCCGAACCCTCGGGAAACTGGAGATCACGAACAGGAAAACTAGTCACCAGACAGGACCCGACTCAGACTGCCGGGATCGTTACAGTACCCCCCCCTCCGACCAGACGCCACCGGGCGGACTCCCCGAGCGCCAGGATGGAGCGGTAGAAGTCACTGATGAGGTCAGGCATCTAGGACCTGTCGCCGCGGAATCCAACTCCTCTCTTCAGGGCCATACCCCTCCCAGTCCACGAGATACTGGAAACCCCGGCCCCGCCGTCTGGAATCCATGATGCGACGCACCGTGTAGGCAGGACCACCTCCGATCATCCGAGGAGGAGGAGGAGGAGGCGGAGGAGGCAACAGAGGACTGAGGAAGACAGGCTTGAGGCAGGAGACATGAAAGGTGGGATGGACTCTGAGCGTCCTCGGTAGTTTGAGTCGAACTGCCACTGGATTGATCACCTTCTCCACCACAAACGGACCAATGAACTTCGGCAACAACTTCCTAGACTCAGTCCGTAACGGAAGATCCCGTGTGGCCAACCAAACCCTATCTCCGATGGTATAGGTGGGAGCGGGGATCCGAGCTGACGATTCGCCTGGAGCTGATACCGGTCCGAAACTCTAAGGAGTGCCTTTCTGGCCCGATGCCAGGTCCGGTGGCAACGGCCGAATATGGGCCTGAACAGAAGGCACTGATAGCTCCTTCTCCTGAGAAGGGAACAGGGAGGTTGGTAGCCATACAGGCACTGGAAGGGAGACATCCCAGTGGCAGATGTAGGGGAGCGTATTGTGGGCATACTCAACCCAAGGCAACTGGGAGACCAGGAGGTGGGGTTGGAAGAGACCAGACAGCGTAGCGTGATTCCATCTTCTGGTTGGCTCTCTCCCGCCTGACCATTGGATTGGGGGTGAAAACCAGATGTGAGACTGACTGTAGCTCCAATGGCCAAACAGAAGGACTTCCAGACAGCAGAGGTAAACTGAGGGGCCACGGTCGGAAACGATATCACTGGGCAAACCGTGGACCCTGAAAACCTCCCTAACCAGGATCTCGGACGTCTCTCCGAGGCAGAGGGAAGCTTGGCAATTGGCACAAAGTGGGCGAACTTGCTGAATCTGTCCACGATAGTCAGAACGACCGTGTTCCCCTCGAAGCGGGCAACCCAGTGACGAAGTCCAGGGCCAGATGCGACCATGGTCGCGGGGAATAGGAAGGGGTGAAGTAGTCCAGAGCTGGGCCGATTGGTACTCTTATTCTGCAGCACACACTGGACAGGCAGCAGCAAAACCCCGAGTATCCTCGGCCATGGCAGGCCACCAAAACGTCTGCGAAGAAACGCCATTGTCCGAGCCACGCCAGGGTGACAAGCCATCTTGCTGGCGTGGGACCATTTGAGGACAGCAGGGCCGAACCCGACTCAGGCACAAACAACCGACCGGGTGGACCGTTACCGGGACCGGGCTGAGTCCGGGCGCCAGCACCTCCTCCTCAATCTTCCACCTAACTGCTCCCACGACGCAGTTCCGGGGAAGAATTGTCTCGGTCTTGGACCCACTCTCCTCCGTCTTGGAGAACATCCGGACAAGGCGTCCGCCTTGCCGTTCTTAGATCCAGGTCGGAACGTCAGGTAAACTTGAATCGTCCGAAAAACAACGCCCACCTGGCCTGACGGGAGTTGAGGCGTTTAGCCGATTGCACGTAAGCAAGATTCTTGTGGTCAGTCCAGACAATAAACGGTTGCTCCGCCCCCTCCAACCAGTGGCGCCAACTCCTCCAAGGCAAGTTTCACCGCGAGAAGCTCCCGGTTACCCACATCGTAATTCCTCTCCGCAGGCGAACGGCGACGAGAGTAGTAGGCGAGGGATGGAGTTACTGTCCGTGGAGCATCGCTGCGACAGGATGGCGCCAACTCCCACATCAGACGCGTCCACTTCAACGACGAACTGACGGGCCGTGTCCGGTTGAGAGAGAATCGGTGCGTTGGTGAATCGCCTCTTCAAATCCAGAAACGCTCGATCCGCCTCCGGATTCCACTTGAAGGTCCTGATACTGGAAGTCAAGGCAGTTAACGGAGGCGGCCACACGGCTGTAATCCCGGATGAATCTGCGGTAGAAATTCGCAAACCCCAAAAATCTCTGGAGCTGCAATCTCGCAATGCCGGGCTGGGCCCATTCCAGAACCGCTCTAACCTTCTCCTGGTCCATCCTAATCTCTCCCCTGGAGATGATGTACCCGAGAAAGGATGTCGTGTGGGCGTGAAACTCGCACTTCTCGGCCTTCACGAACAGGCGATTCTCCAACAATCGCTGCAGAACCTGCCGGACATGCTGGACGTGGTCGGAAGGTTCCTTCGAGAAGATCAGGAATGTCATCCAGGTAAACAAACACAAAGAGACCGATCATATCTCTCAGGACGTCGGTTCACCATACTCTGGAATACCGCTGGAGCATTGGTCAGTCCAAACGGCATCACCTGATATTCGTGACCCATCGGTGTATTGAAACCCGTCAACCACTCGTCCCCCTCTCTGATCCGGACCATGTGATACGCATTGCGTAGGTCTAGCTTGGTGAATACCGTAGCACCCTGTAAGCGAGTCGAAGGCAGAACTCATCAAGGGCAGGGATACTTGTTCTTGACCGTGATGTCATTCAACCCCCGATAATCAATACACGGTCGAAGAGAGCCATCCTTCTTACCCACAAAGAAGAATCCTGCCCCCCAGGGGTGATGACGAGATGAACGAGACCAGCAGCTAGGGACTCCTTGATGTAGGTCTCCAACGCCTCACGTTCAGGTCGGGAGATACTGTATAACCTTCCCTTGGGGTAGACAGCTCCAGGGAACAGGTTGATGGCACAATCATATGGTCGGTGGGGGAGGGAGTGACAGAGCCTTCTGCTTACTGAAAACTTCCCCCAAAATCGTGATATGTCTCGGGAACCAGGGACAAATCTGGGGGTTTAACCTCAATCACCTGACTGGGAACCGAATGGGGGCAGGCAGTCTTGAGACAGTTAGCATGACAATCAAGGCTCCAACTCGTTACCTTGCCCGTCACCCAATCGAACGTGGGATTGTGTTCCTTCAGCCAGGGGTATCCAAGGACCAGAGGAACATGGGAAGACGGCAGAATGAAGAAATGAAATCATCTCAGAATGATTCCCCGACAACCGCATCTTAACCGGTTCAGTCCTCATCGTGATACGTGCCAGCCTACTGCCGTTCAGAGTGGTCGCTTCAATGGCTTCCGGCAATTGCTCCTTGAAAGCCCCAGCTGTTCCACCAACTCGGCATCAAGAAAGCTTCCATCGGCACCTGAATCGATAAAGCGTTAATCGCTAAGCTCTGATTCCTGTTCACAAGGGTAGCCGGGAAACGGGGTCTGACAGAGGTACTGAGAGGTTGAAACTGGCTCGCTAAAAGTCCTCCCAACTTTAGCGAGCCGGGCAGTTTGACGACCGCCGGAAACAAGTGGAGATGTAATGTCCCGAGCTACCACAGTAGAGGCAGCAGTTGGTCTTACGTCTATGTTGACGCCCCTCCTTGGTTAACCCGTGCCGCCCCACTTGCATGGGTTCAGAATCGGAAGAGAGGACCTCTCCACTAATCCTTTGTGGTGGAGAATGATCGACGTGTTCTGGTCCACCACCCGACCCGACTGGGAACTGAGAAGCTGATCGATTGGACGGACCCCATTGCTTCTCCCTCCTTCGCTCTCGGACTCGATTATCCACCCCGAATAGACAAGGCTACCAAGCTGTCCAGGTCACTAGGCTCCGGATAGGAGATCAACTCATCCTTGAGCTGCTCCGACAGACCCTGGTAAAAGGCCGCTTGCAGAGACTCCTCGTTCCACCCACTCTCCACAGCCAACGTCTTGAACTCGATCACGAAGTCGGCCACGCTGCGAGTTCCTTGGTGAAGTGAAAACAGGCGCCTAGCTGCGTCCCTCCCTCGGACGGAATGGTCGAAGAGCTTCCTCATCTCGGCCGTGAACCCCTGGTATGAAGCCATGCAGGGGTCTTGTCGTTCCCAAACGGCTGAAGCCCACTCCAGCGCTCGACCACGCAGCAACGCAATCACAAAGGCTATCCTAGCCTTGTCTGTGGCATAAGAGTAGGGCTGTAGATCGAACACTAATCCACACTGCATAAGGAAGGAACGGCATCTTCCCAGCTCCCCCTCATATTTATCCGCGTCGGCACCTTGGGCTCACGGAAGGACACCGCTCCAGACGCGGCAGGCGAGATGGGTGAAACCGGTAGTGGATCCTCCACCGGAAACTTCGCGCTGGTTCTGGACCTCCGTCAGACCGGTAGAAAGGTTCGAACTGCCAACGCGATCTCCTGTAGCTCCGTGCTATGATGGCCCAACATCTTCTCCTGATGGGTAATGGCATGGCGAACAGAGTCCAGGTCCGCTGGGTTCATTACTGGCCGGATCGTTCTGTCACGGTTTACTAAGCCAGAACCCAGAAGCAGACCAGGACAAGGTACTTTGAGACAAAGGTGAGTGTTTATTTCATAGACTCCCGAGTGAGGCTGAATAATCCAGGGAACAGAGCGGGTGGCGTGGATGGGTTGTTGAGGGTGCAGTGGTAGGTCCAGAAATGGCTCGGCAGCCGCCGACCATCAGGCAGAGGTTGGGTGAAGGTTCCGGGTGAGAGACTGCAGACAGAACAAAACGGAGGTAAGTACACAGCAATTCAACAAGGTGCAAAACAACAAAACTAACGCTAGATGTTCCCAGGCTGATACACGGACAAACATACTGTTCATGGCTAACGATCCGGCAGGAACTGGATGTTAGGCCAGAGCCTAAGAAGGGTGATGATCAGGACCAGGTGTGCAGATTGCTGATGGGATGCAGGTGCGGAAAACAAGAGAGCTCCCCGGAGCGTTCCCGAACCCTCGGGAAACTGGAGATCACGAACAGGAAAACTAGTCACCAGACAGGACCCGACTCAGACTGCCGGGATCGTTACAGCATCTGTCCTAAAAACACAGACCACTTTTCATCATGGATATAAGGTCACCACAGCTACAACAGGACATCTATAAAGAAAAAGGCTTTAATTTAAACTTCAATCATACATTTATCATCTGTTCAGTTTCTGAATTGGTTAAAATTAGGTGAAGGTTATGGTTAAGGTAAGGTCCGTTTTAGGTTTTGTCCTTAAAAACAGACAGTCTAGACAGCAATGTTCCCTCTAAACCACGCATTTCCTCCAGAACTGCCCCGCAGAAGAATTACCATGCTGCGCAGAAATGCAAGAGATTGAACTTCACTGAGTTCACCCCATTAGTTTGAACTATATAGATCAACGTTTTCTCTGTTATACAATCAATATTATATCAGCCCCTTTTCAATGCAACAAACCAAAACAAATCTAGCTTTGCAAGATTGAGTCTGTGATTGTGTTGTAGGCAGAGCCAGAGCACAACGGAGTAGAATTCTATTGGCAGGGGTTGCCCAAGAGCGGTCTTTCAATTACCCGCGAGTGAATACGTTTTTCAGATCAGTTCAGATTAGAGCACAGAGCCGCGCGTGTGCACAGTTGTTGATATTCTTTGCTAGTTAGCGAGTTATTAGCCCAGTTATACATAAGTATAGGTCAGCAATGGGGAGTTACTGCTTCCTACAAGAGCACAAAACATGTAAGCTACATTTCAAGCTGTCTTTGAAAATCCAGTCAGGTAAAACGCTTATGTCTTAATTAAAGGGGCAGTGTTGTATTTTGAGACAGGGTTGAACATGCAAATAAGACAAAATTGCAGAGGGGTAGTCTATATTGTCTTATTCTCTGTATGGTAATAATAATTAAATGTTTTTTGTAAAGTGGTGTCTTGCATAATACAACACAATAAAATGCAATTTATAAATGATGTATTTGGCCCATGGTGTTACAGACCAAGCAAAAAATCATGAATTAATGTCAAGCTCTTCATAATGTAAAAACGTTTTTAAAAGTCTCTTGCAATGTAGGCCTGCATTGAACACCACCTATAGGCTACTGTAGGCTATATCATAGAAATCCAATGCATTTTCAATGTGAAAATATTATGGGATTTGCTCCATTGGTTTTGTTGGTAGGCCTACATAATGCTCAAATAGCCACAATAGCCTATTGGCTACTGTCTAAAACTGTAAACGTACAGCCTCAGTGTTAATTGTAAACGCACGGCGGACGTTTCCGCTCACTATACTTAACATTTGCTCAGTGCCCCAAGGTATTAGATGTAACATTGCTAGACAGTCTGCTAAAAGTGGACAGATTATCTTGGAAGTGCTTTGCAAGTTCCTTAAAGTCTAACAGAGGTGGATGTTAGTTACACAGATAACAACATTCATCTGAATTTAGGACCTTGTTGTGACAGTCTGATATAGTGTAATGATTAGATAACAATACACTCACAGACTAGTCTCAGGGAGATGTTGTGAGTGACTTGTAGAACACACAGCATCCCAAAGCTCACAGCACCCATCCTGTAGAGTCTTCTCCCTGAATCCTCAGGTCCTGAGGAGATACACACTGATGTGAGAATACACACACACACACTCACACACATGCACACACAAACATACCCACAAAATCAAACGCAAGTGCACACACACACACACACACACACACACGTATAAGAGGGTGGGGGTGTGACATAATCAGCCACAACAGGACCGTTTCTCACAGCTGTTTTATGATATAAAGTTTACCAATCCATTCTTAAAGATGATAACTTATAAATACCTCATGAGTTTACTTCAACAGTCGTACCCCATCAGAACCCAAAATATACCATTTTTTATTAATTGTTTGTAAACAATGATATTGTAAACAAATTGCATGTAGAGCCTCAAAACATTTTTGAAACTATAATGTTGATCTGATGGATGATCAGTTCTTGCATATATTTCTCCAGCCCCATTCTTCATCCTTTTACCAAACCGGTGGCGGGGTGACTACTTTGTTTAGGTTGAACAGCAGATTGCCTCTTTAATACCTATGAATACATTTAAAGCATACATCTATTTGCATAATTGAAGGTAAAATCATTTTATAAAGATTCCACTGGGACTTGCTATAAGTTAGCATTATTCATCATTTTTATTCATGTGTTTGTGTAAGTCTGTGTGTTCGTGTGTGTGTGTGTGTTTGAGTGTGTGTGTGTGTGTGTGTGTGTGTGTGTGTGTGTGTGTGTGTGTGTGTGTGTGTGTGTGTGTGTGTGTGTGTGTTAGAGAGCTTTTTTAGTTGTTACCTGAGCGATGGGTCTCAGTCTTCACTCTCCTCATTGTTATCTTGTCATTTTCTTCAATAATCTCATTTCATTCAATAACCTGTGATTACCTTTCTAACTGACTCCTAATGGTAATATCTATTGTATGATTACCTTTCTAACTGACTCCTAATGGTAATATCTACTGTATGATTACCTTTCTAACTGACTCCTAATGGTAATATCTACTGTATGATTACCTTTCTAACTGACTCCTAATGGTAATATCTACTGTATGATTACCTTTCTAACTGACTCCCTAATGGTAATATCTACTGTACTGATTACCTTTCTAACTGACTCCTAATGGTAATATCTACTGTATGATTACCTTTCTAACTGACTCCCTAATGGTAATATCTACTGTATGATTACCTTTCTAACTGACTCCTAATGGTAATATCTACTGTATGATTACCTTTCTAACTGACTCCTAATGGTAATATCTACTGTATGATTACCTTTCTAACTGACTCCTAATGGTAATATATACTGTATGATTACCTTTCTAACTGACTCCTAATGGTAATATCTACTGTATTCTAACTGTACTGAGTAGTAGAAGTAGTATTAGTAGTTGATCTGATGTGTCTCCACCCGCTCCCTCTCTGTTCTCTGTCTGTGGCCCACAGCAGGTGACAGGATGTTTCAAGGCTCTATCCACCAATAAGAAGGAGACTTGATATGTGTCCCAAATGGCAACATATTCTCTATATAGTGCACTACATAGGGAAATAGGGTGTCCTTAGGGACGCAGGCTTGTAGACCAGACAGTTGTATATAACGTCCTCTCCATCCCCTGTTCATTCTGTTCTGTTCCATCTTTCTTCCACTTTTTAATGTTTTTGGAAGGTTATTTTTGATCCAACCCTTCATTCTGGTGTTTTCACCGCAAAGAGGAAGTTATTTTTGTGGTGACACAATTCAATCAGTGGAGAGGAAGTAGAAACTGGAGTCAAAGTATCTCCATTCCTCTTGCCAATTCTGCTCTGTTGAAGAGCAAAGGTGAACACATTGAGTAATTTAGCCAGTATCTTTATACTCACAAACCCATTGATATATAATTACTGTTGATTTTACTTCTAATTTATCACAGTTTATATCTCACCTATCACAAAAAGCTTTGCCTGAAGATGGCCTCTCGCTTTAGTCAGGGTGTTGTAACTGGTCTGTAGCTGGTCTCTCTCATTAGTCAGGGTGTTGTAACTGGTCTGTAGCTGGTCTCTCTCATTAGTCAGGGTGTTGTAACTGGTCTGTAGCTGGTCTCTCTCATTAGTCAGGGGGTTGTAACTGGTCTGTAGCTGGTCTCTCATTAGTCAGGGTGTTGTAACTGGTCTGTAGCTGGTCTCTCTCATTAGTCAGGGTGTTGTAACTGGTCTGTAGCTGGTCTCTCTCATTAGTCAGGGTGTTGTAACTGGTCTGTAGCTGGTCTCTCTCTTCAATCAGGGTGTTGTAACTGGTCTGTAGCTGGTCTCTCTCATTAGTCAGGGTGTTGTAACTGGTCTGTAGCTGGTCTCTCTCATTAGTCAGGGGGTTGTAACTGGTCTGTAGCTGGTCTCTCTCATTAGTCAGGGTGTTGTAACTGGTCTGTATCTGGTCTCTCTCATTAGTCAGGGTGTTGTAACTGGTCTGTAGCTGGTCTCTCTCATTAGTCAGGGTGTTGTAACTGGTCTGTAGCTGGTCTCTCTCATTAGTCAGGGTGTTGTAACTGGTCTGTAGCTGGTCTCTCTCTTCAATCAGGGTGTTGTAACTGGTCTGTAGCTGGTCTCTCTCATTAGTCAGGGTGTTGTAACTGGTCTGTAGCTGGTCTCTCTCATTAGTCAGGGGTTGTAACTGGTCTGTAGCTGGTCTCTCTCATTAGTCAGGGTGTTGTAACTGGTCTGTATCTGGTCTCTCTCATTAGTCAGGGTGTTGTAACTGGTCTGTAGCTGGTCTCTCTCATTAGTCAGGGTGTTGTAACTGGTCTGTAGCTGGTCTCTCTCATTAGTCAGGGTGTTGTAACTGGTCTGTATCTGGTCATTGTCAGGAGGGATGGAGATACTTTTACTCCAGTTTGTACTTCCTCTCTACTGAAAAGAAAACCTGGGAGGAGAGCAGACAGGACTGTCTTGAAAGAGGAGCAGACCTGGTGATCATAAACAGGAGAGAGAGAGTGTGAGAGAGAGAGAGATAGGGAGAGTGAGAGAGAGAGAGAGAGAGAGAGAGAGAGAGAGAGAGAGAGAGAGAGAGAGAGAGAGAGAGAGAGAGAGAGAGAGAGAGAAAGAGAGAGCGAGAGAGAGAGAGAGAGAGAGAGAGAGAGAAAACCCTCTTCAACACATATATCAACGAATTGGCGAGGGCACTAGAACAGTCTGCAGCACCCGGCCTCACCCTAATAGAATCTGAAGTCAAATGTCAACTGTTGCTGATGATCTGGTGCTTCTGTCCCCAACCAAGGAGGGCCTACAGCAGCACCTAGATCTTCTGCACAGATTCTGTCAGACCTGGGCCCTGACAGTAAATCTCAGTAAGACAAAAATAATGGTATTCCAAAAAAGGTCCAGTTGCCAGGACCACGAATACAAATTCTATCTAGACACCGTTGCCCTAGAGCACACAGAAAACTATACATACCTCGGCCTAAACATCAGCGCCACACGTAACTTCAACAAAGCCGTAAACAATCTAAGAGACAAGGCAAGAAGGGCCTTCTATGCCATCAAAAGGAACATACAATTCAACATACCAATTAGGATTTGGCTAAAAATACTTGAATCAGTTATAGAACCCATTGCCCTTTATGCTTGTGAGGTCTGGGGTCCACTCACCAACCAAGAATTCACAAAATGGGACAAACACCAAATTGAGACTCTGCATGCAGAATTCTGCAAAAATATCCTCAGTGTACAACGTAAAACACCAAATAATGCGTGCAGAGCAGAATTAGGCTGATACCCGCTGATGATCAAAATCCAGAAAAGAGCCGTTAAATTCTACAACAACCTAAAAGGAAGCTGATTCCCAAACCTTCCATAACAAAGCCATCACCTACAGAGAGATTACCCTGGAGAAGAGCCCTCTAAGAAAGCCCTGGTCCTGGGGCTCTGTTCACAAACACAAACAGATCCCACAGAGCCCCAGGACAGCAACACAAACCAACCAAATCATGAGAAAACAAAAATATGATTACTTGACAATTGGAAAGAATTTACAAAAAAACTGAGCAAACCAGAATGCTATTTGGTCCTAAACAGAGAGTACACAGTAGCAGAATACCTGAACACTGTGACTGATCCAAAATGTATGAAATCTTTGACTATGTACAGTGTTATAACGATTTGCAAGTAGTTAAATGTTGTTTTATATATGTTGTATTTACAATGTTGTTTGTTCTTCACTGGTTGCCCTTTTCATGTGCAATAGGTCACACATCTTGCTGCTGTGATGGCACACTGTGGTATTTCACCCAATACATATGGGAGTTTATCATTTTTTTGGTGTATTTTTTAATTATTTGTGGGACTGTGTAATCTGAGGGAAATGTGTCTCTAATATGGTCATACATTTTGGCAGGAGGTTAGGAAGTGCAGCTGTTTCCAACTCATTTTGTTGGCAGTGTGCACATAGCCTGTCTTGTCTTGAGAGCCAGGTCTGCCGACTGCGGCCTCTCTCTCTCTCTCTCTCTCTCTCTCTCTCTCTCTCTCTCTCTCTCTCTCTCTCTCTCTCTCTCTCTTCTCTCTCTCTCTCTCTCTCTCTCTCTCTCTCTCTCTCTCTCTCTCTCTCTCTCTCTCTCTCTCTCTCTCTCTCTCTCTCTCTCTCTCTCTCTCTCTCTCTCTCTCTCTTACTCTCTCATGATGTTAGTTGGATACAGTGCTGAATGGTTAAGTGATGATTCCACCTAGTGGTTGAAGTGAGAGATTAAACTCACCATAGAGTGGAAATAGTGGTATTACAGACTTGCATATCGGCTCTTTCTCAATTCATCCTTCCTCAATTCCTCCTCGCATCCTCTCTCCCCCCCTCCTTCTCAAAACACATTGAATAATAATATCCTAAGGGAGGGACCTTGGACTTTCTCCTCTAATAGGGTTGTTTGTGTGTGTGTGTGTGTGTGTGTGTGTGTCTATGTGTATTTGTGTTACCTGAGTACTGGTCTCCTGGTCCATTATTAGGAGCAGTGTCTGCTGTCTCTTCTCTCTTGGTGCTGGTCTCACCGTCTCTCAGGGTGTCTGCACTTATGTAGATATCCACAATCCTCTCCTCCATCTCACCTCTGTCAAACTTGACCTTGTTGTTCATATCTGGCTCAGCATAGATGACCTTTGACATCTTTAACAATGCCTGGGTCCTTCTTTCTGTATAGGTGTACTATACATTAAGTCTCTGCTTCTGGCATTAATGTGGTGGTCTTCCAACATGGCAGCCAGGAGGCATCATACGTCAACTGCTAGCCCTCTATACATTAAAGTCTCTGCTTTTAGTGATATCTCTGTCTCTGAGTCATCTGTGTGTCTCCGTCAGTGTGACTGCTGTAGGTGTTAACTCTAGAGAAGTATCAACATAATGACACAGGTAGTTGTGGCTATGCTAATACAAGAAAGAGAACAAGTTTGCATACTTGTGTACGTACTTGTGTGCATGTGTGCGTGTGAGAGATTGTTACAGTGCTTATTGTTAAACCATTTTCTGCGGCACAATATAAATACAGTGTATTTTGGTAGGATTGAGAATATTTGCACCATACCTATATGGGAGCATGTAAATATCTGTAGCAAGTAAGAATAATGTATTAGAATTGTAATTGATGAAATGCACTGCATGTAGAGTGTGCAAAAAGTCAAATGTACTAACTTCATGTTGTATCTGATGATGTGTAAAACATAACTACTGGTACACAGGAAGCTACAAACAGGAAATAAGCATGACTGTTATTAATATGATACTACAAAGAAATACAACAATAAGTGTGTTTGTGGGTTTGAGACAGAGAGAGAGAGAGAGAGAGAGAGAGAGAGAGAGAGAGAGAGAGAGAGAGAGAGAGAGAAGGTGGAAGTGTGTGCACTGTAGGCTACTGTACGTGTTACAGTATTTTGTCATGATGATGTTAAACCAATTTCTCACAAATCCAGTTGAGTTTGCTGTCACATGACATGTCATTCCATGCCTTTAGAGGACGCTGATCTTTGTATATCTCAGCACAGTCCTCATCCCCAGTAGGACCTGAATTATCAGGCTGTTGGTCATACCAGTACCTACAGGGTTAAAAACCATCAGATATCATGGTTAATACCAGTACCTACAGGGTTAAAAACAGTCTGATATCATGGTTAATACCAGTACCTACAGGGTTAAAAACAGTCAGATATCATGGTTAATACCAGTACTTACAGGGTTAAAAACAGTCACACAAACTGTGTGTGTGTGTTCGTGCAATCTTACCTTAAGCAACAACTCCATCTCTTGGACTGGGCTTGAAGGCTCCTATGTTGGCATATAATTGGCCATCAATGTCCGTGTTATTCATTGCATCAGGCTCATAGTTTACAAATCCATCCGAGTTTTCATAGAATCCTTCTGACATCTTAACACACTTGTGGTCAAATACAGTAACTTCTACTTCTAACCTCAACTCTAATGTAGGTCTGTACCTGTGTCTTCTCCCTGCGCTGACCAGCATCTGTGTGATTTATGGTAGTGACACTATTTTTTAAACTGTCAATCACAGTGAAAGGGAAACTGTCAAATCAACACGTCACTGGCCCCCACATGACTCCCCCCACTTTCCCATCCATTTTAATTATTCAAGATATAATTGAACTTATCATATATTTTAGCAGATAATAGATTGGAGTAAGTGAATTTGTACATAGATCATATAACATTACTGAGGCTTTGACATCCCAGCCTTCATAAGGAGGTCACGTTATGGCTTGTACTCTGTGACCGGCCATCGATGGCCATATAGGGGCCGTTTTTTTCTATGTATGCTGTCTGTGTGTGACATCAGTGGGAGGAGTTATTCAGAGGTGCTGGGGGAAATATATGTCTGCATCATTATCAGAGGTTTAACATGGGAAATGTACCTGTGTGTGTGTGCGTGCGTGCGTGTGTGAGTGTGTGCATGCGTGTGGCATGCAGTGTGTGTGTCCTCTCAGTACTGTTCTGCCCTCTGTCTGTGTCCAACTGCAGATCACACTATTATCAGTATCTAATCACATTCAGGCTGGTAGACCTTGTTAAATTACATAGTTGATTTTTTTATTAATATGTACATTTGTATAAAAGCGATATCTGTGAATAGTTGAATGTGAAAACACGTTTTAATAAAAAATAATAGTAATTACATTCCGTGTACACACTTAAGCATTCAGCATGACCACCAACATGATAACTACTAGACATCATCACTTAACCATTCAGTACTGTATCCAACCATCAACATCACTACTAGCCTACCAGATAGATAGATAGAGAGAGAGAGAGAGAGAGAGAGAGAGAGAGAGAGAGAGAGAGAGAGAGAGAGAGAGAGAGAGAGAGAGAGAGAGAGAGATGTATGTACAGCCTACATGCAATGCTACATAGTGAACTATAAATCTTAACATTGACAATGGCTATTGAGTGATATTTATGAATATTCAGCAAATTCGGAAAGTATTCAGACCCCTTGACTTTTTCCATATTTTGTTACGTTACAGCCTAATTCTAAAATTGATTAAATTGTTTTTTTCCTCATCAATCTATACACAATAGCCCATAATGACAAATAAAAAACAGTTTTTTAGAAATGGTTCCAAAATGTATTAAAAATACAAAACTGAAATATTAAATTTACATAAGTATTCAGACCCTTTACTCAGTACACTGTTGAAGCACCTTTGGCAGCGATTACAGCCTCGAGTGTTCTTGGGTATGACGCTACAAGCTTGGCACACCTGTATCTGCTAAATGGCATATTATTATTATTATTATTATTTGGGGAGTTTCTCCCATTCTTCTCTGCAGATCCTCTCAAGCTCTGTCAGGTTGGATGGGGAGCATCGCTACAGAGCTATTTTCAGGTCTCTCTATCATACCAGGAAGATATAGATAATAGAGGGGAAGTGGAGAACAAAATCTAGCTGTTAACATATATTAAATATCATATGTAACAGCCCCAAGATAATTCAGGTAGTTTCCAGAACTCCCCCCTTCCTTTCACCTTTCTGCTGATTTGGACCCTCTGTTTACTCCCAAATATACATCAACATGTTCAGGAGGTCCAGGACTACAGACATGGGTCATTATAATGTCCATACAATAGATTTGACACTACAAACTGCTCCAAGTAGATGTTGAGGCTGGGTAGGTTTAACCAGTGAGGATGAGATGACAACATAATTGGCTGCAGCTCTCTCTTAATGAACCTGATTGGTTGACGATTCTTGAGTGACAGCTGTTTGAACCACTGAAAAGATCCACTTCCCTCTTTTGGGACCCATATAGGGGAACAACAGTCAAATATGAGCATTTGATATTGTGCTTCTGTGTAACTTGACAACAACAAAGACTGACTGTCAAAGATTATTAAATAGCATCCTTTGATACCCTTTCATATCTCTACTACACTAATTAATTGTTGTTACAGTCAACTCCTATACACTGTATGTAATGGTGGTTTCGTACTGTTGAGAATGTTTGCACCCGATCTAAATTGGAGCATTTAAACATCGGTAGCAAGTAATTTATGAAATGCACTTCATGCAGAGTGTGCACAAAGTCAAATGTACTGACTTCATGTTGTATCTGATGACGTGTCAAACATAACTACTGGTTCACAGGAAGCTACAAACAGGAAATAAGTAGGACATCTATTTTTATATATATATAATAAAAAACAAATACAACAATAGGTGTGTTTGCATGGATGTGAGGGTGTTTGTGTGTGTAAGGGTGTGTGTGGGGGGGGTTTCAGACAGAGAGAGTGTGTGTGTGTGTGTGTGTGAGAGAGAGAGAGAGAGAGAGAGAGAGAGAGAGAGAGAGAGAGAGAGAGAGAGAGAGAGAGAGAGAGAGAGAGAGTTGTGTGCACTGTAGGCTACTGTATGTGTTACAGTATGTTGTCATGGTGATGTTAAACCACTTTCTCACAAATCCAGTTGAGTCTCCTGTTACATGGCAAGTCATTCCAGGCCTTTAGAGGACGCTGATCGTTGTTTATCCCAGCACAGTCCTCCCCAAAACGACCTGAATTATTAGGTTGTGGGTCATACCAGTACCTACAGGATTAAAAACAGTCAGATATCATGGTTAATACCAGTACTTACAGGGTTAACAACAGTCAGATATCATGGTTAATACCAGTACCTACATGGTTAGAAACAGTCAGATATCATGGTTAATACCTGTTGTGTCAATTCCTGACTACAAGCTATACCGAGCACTCAAGCCTAAATCCACCCAGGGTGCTCAAAGCACTCCCAACCTGCAGGGGGCAACCATGCAACCGGAGCTGTTGAAACCAACCACCAGGAAGTGCTCTGGGGACCATATTAACCTGCGCACCCACAAGCAGTGCATGTGCATGGCATCGAAATGTTTGGTAAAAGCTTACTTGGCTCTCACTCATTCCTGAGAAGAGATACCAATGACCACAGCTCCTGATCATCCAAAGACGCAACTGGTAGGACAGAATGTGTTGTGAATTCATGCTTCTATATGCCCTTTTGTTTGGTTGTAACATACAATACAATTATTAAGTAAATTAAATAGTGAAGACTTCATTATGTAAACGTAGTACTTGACAGTAACGTTACTATAATCATGTGTATTGTTAAATGTTTAATTATGATATTGATATTTAATTATTAACTTGCAATGATCCTAGGTTAATATAAATGATGAAATGATTGTTTGGTTAGGTTTGAGGATTCAGTAACATTAGTTTATGCTTATTTTTGAGAAAGTGGAATTGAGAGTTATTTGTAACTAATCCATGGTTTTTGTTTGTGTGGTTTGAAGGTTATCAACCTATTCTGTTCCATCTTTATGACAATAAAAAATCATAAAGTGAACAGTTTTGAGTTGTCCTCTGCGTTCATCAAGGATAAAGCCGTTTTCAAGTTTGGGCAGAGCTGTGGTCAGCCAGAAATCACGCACAACTTGACAGTTGATAACCAGCGCGGCAGTGAAGACGAGGATCAAAGGGCTGAAGTCAAGCTGTCGACGCAAAGGAAGAATTGCCTGTGAAGCTCTACACCATGGCCAAGGAAACTTTTGGGAAAACAGTCAAGTAACTGAAGCAAGAGCGGACCTTAGCCAAATCTGCTTTCACCAGACAAGCGAACTACCTGAGTAAAGCTGCAGCTGGTATGATTAAGCATGAACTACAAGAGGAGTTCAGCAAGCTCAGTTCCCTGGCTAGAAGTGTCGGTGATTCAAATGATGACTACGCGGCTGGCCTACTGGCTGAAGCGGGAACTAAGGGAGATGAAGAGGTCAAGCTCGACAAGGACCAGCATGCTGAGCTTGAAAGGACGATTGAAGAGTGCGACATGAAATTGGAGGAAATCCGAGAGGCAGTCCAATTCAACCTCTGGCCAAGATACGGTAAAGAGGAGGTAGACTTTGCAATCCAAGAAGCGGAGAAAGCCTGTGACAGAGCCAAAGAAACCCCGTCACTGCTATTAACAGGGACGGCTATGAACTACAGCTGGAATGAGCGAGGAAGCTAATCCATGATGCAAGTGAAAGCCTGAAAGACTGGGAAAAATGGGTCCCACACGATGAGACTGCAGATCTGAAAGGCAGAGTAAAAGATCTGAGAATATTCGGCAGTAACCTCGAGGCCAAAGAACAGAATTCCTCATCGCACAGAGAATTGCAGAAGAGGATAGAAGACCTACAGAGCTTCAACCAAGAGCAGTCCCACAACCAGTGGTGAGAATAAAACCAACCAGTCTACCTAAATTCACTGGGCTTAGGAGGAATTTCCACAGATGGAGGAAAGACTGGGAGAGCCTGCAAAAGCAGGGAGAGCCGACTGGTTCAGTGGAGGTGAAGAAGTTTCAACTTCTTGACAGTGTGGACGAGAGAATATGTAGAGACCTGCGCCTGTCATCATATAACAGTGCTGAAGACATGTTTAGAGTACTCCAAAACCGGTATGGAAACAAGCCAACCATTGCTTTGGAGATAATTGAGGACCTGGAGAGGATCCCTCCTTTAAAGTCACACCAACCAAGGAAGGTTATTGACCTGATTCAAGCTGTGGAAAAGGCCCTGAATGACCTCACGGAGCTCGAAAGCAGTGGAGCCATAAAGAATCCCCCTTGTCATCAGATCCATAGAGAGCAAGCTGCCGGATAACATGAAGAGGGACTGGCTGACATTCATGGTCAACCCAAGAAATGGGGTCACACCTGACAATCACTTCGACAGCCTTCTAAGATTTTTAAAGACACAAGAGGACATACTTGAGAAACTAGACCAGTTGGGTGTAAGTGAAAACCCTGAAAAGAAAGCTACGTACCCGGAGAAACGGTATGCTTCCACAAGGTCCACGAGAAAGGGAGGATGCGTTGTGTGTGGAGATGAAAAGCACCGTGAGAAGATTTTCTTTTGTAAGCAGTTCAAAGAACTAGAGCCTAGTGAGAAGCTGAATGCTGTCGAAAGACTGGGAGCATGCAGAAGATGCCTCAGATGTCATGGAGAGGATGAGGAATGTACGGACACTTACCTTTGCAGAAACAGAGACTGCAAAAGAGGAAGCTCCTCGGATCACCATTTCTTTCTCTGCCTTAAAGGAGGGGCTAAGAGGAAAGAATACGTGAAAGTGGAAAAACCCAGCACCAGGAGGCAAACATTCACAGAGGAGCAAGAGAGATTAATACGTGAGCTCACCCCGGACGTGGCAGAAAAAATTCAGGAATGCCTTCACCAACATGGCAAAATCACACTGCACTGGAGGAAGCCTTCCTGGGGTAAGGGACTCAAGCACACGTGAATTACCAGTTATTCTTATGCTTCTCGAAGTAACTACTAACGCAGGGCAGAAAATTGGAACTCTCATTGACTTAGCATCAGACACCAACTACATCACTCACACAGCCGCCAGGAGACTGAAGCTTCAAGTGAAAGGATCACACTAGTCGTCCATGGAGTTGGAGGCATGGCCATGAAGGTGAAGACCAAAAGATACTTACTCAAGGTGAGAGTCAAGACACCAAGAGGCACGGAGAAAGCTCATGAGCTGATCTGTTATGGGTTGGATGAGATTGCAAAAGTTCACAGAGCAATCAAAGCACAACACCTCAGGAAGTTCTTCCCCGATACCAACCTGGAAGACCTTCACAGACCAGAACATGTTGAGCTTCTCATAAGCCACCGGGAAGGAAGACTTGCTCCACAGAGAGTAAAGGTAGTAGGAGATCTTGTCCTGTGGGAGAGCCCTTTAGGAAAGACCGTTGGAGGAGCACATCCAGACCTCTGTGAAGTAGTGGACATGGCCCTGCACAATTCTGAAACTCATTTTGCACGATCTATGAGAATCACAGCAGTAAAGTATCAAGAAATTGCTGAGATGCAAGAATCTAGAGCTGAAACTAAAACCACTGTTATTGGCAAAGAGTTCTTGGACTGGTGGAAGTGGGACAGCATTGGTGCGGCCTGTGAACCCATGTGTGGAGGATGTCGTTGTGGTAACTGTCAACCAGGAGGCAAAGACATGACTCTTAGTGAAGAAAGAGAGCTTGAGATAATCAGGCAAGGTCTCAGTTACGTGGAGTCAGATGTGCATAGTCAGGAGCCTCACTGGGACACAAAATACCCTTGTATTGAAGATCCAAGTTCCCTGCCCAACAACAGAAGCGCAGTGGAAGCCACGTTTCTGAGGACGGAGAAACAACTCAAGAGAGAACCAGATTGGCGTGCAGCATACACAACTCAGGTTCATGAGATGGTGGAAAGGAAGGCAGCAAAGAAACTCACTAGAAAGACCATTGCCGACTGGAAAGGTCCAGTATGGTACGTCAGTCACTTGATAGCACCAAACCCACACTCTATAACTACACCTGTCCGACTGGTATGGAACAGCAGCCAGAGGTTTAGAGGAAGCAGCATGAATGACCTTCTTCTGAAAGGGCCTGATGTACTTAATCCTATTCGAGCTGGTACTGCTAAGGTTCAGGAGAGGAATCCATGCTGCTCTCGGCGACATCAAAAAGATGTACAATTCTGTGTGGCTCGAAGACCTGGAGATGCACCTCCATAGATTCCTCTGGAGAGACGGTGATGATGGGGACATTGAGGAATATGCCATCACCAGGGTCAACATGGGCGGTCGACCAGCAGGGTGTATCGCACAACTAGCCATGAGAGAAACAGCGAAGTTGCCCATGTTCACACATCTGAAAGAGGAACGGAGGGTCCTTGAAGAGGATTCCTACGTAGATGACATCCTGACATCCCATAATGACCTGGAAAAGCTAGACGGAACCACCAAAAAAGTCGAAGAGATCCTAAAGGCAGGTGGATTCTTCCTCAAGCCGTGGGTCCGATCAGGCCAAAGTGGGAGGCAAACATCTACATCAGAACATCCAACATCATCAGATGAAGTCTTCATCCTCCCCAACCAAGTGAGAGAAGGAGACAACAGAGCCCTTGGAGTTGGTTATTTAGTCGAATCAGACAAACTGTACCTCATGACCTCGATAAACTTCTCAAAGAGACAAAAAGAAGATGAGGATCAGTCAAGATCTCGTTGGAGAGGAAGTGAGAATGAAAACTCCAAACCCACTGACCAGAAGGCAACTGCTTAGCCAAGTAGCTAGTTTGTATGACCCAATAGGCCTTGCAACACCTGCCAAACAGAAAGGAGCCATTTTGGTCAGAAAAGCATTCCAAGAAACTGGAGGCAAAGCTCTAACAAGAGACACATGGGACACACCTCTGTCTGAGAAACTTAGAGGAGAAGCAATCTGCCTGTTTGAGGAATACAGACACCTCAACCAAATTACCTTCCATAGAAGCCTGACTCAGTCAAAAGGATTGGAGAACCCTGGGGGAATAACATTCTCAGATGGGAGCGACCAGAGTTATGGAGCAGTGGCATACTTCAGGTGGGAGACCGGGCAAGGCATCCTGGTCCGACTTGTTGAGTCCAAAGCCAAGCTTACACCACTTGACCAAAAGGGAGATCCAGTGAAGGCTGAAGTCTGTGGTGCTGTGTTCGCTGCAAGACTCAGGAAATACATTGAAAAGCACAGTCGGATGCAAGTAGGACGTTGGATCCATCTGTTAGATAGTCAAACTGTGCTGGGTGCAATCCAAAGGGACAGTTATGAGTACCAGACCTTTTTTGCAAACAGAGTGGGAGAGATCCAGAAGTCCACATCAGTTGAGGACTGGAGTTGGATTCCAGGTGAGCAAAACATTGCTGACCTCATGACAAGAGGAGCAACCCCAGAGGACCTCAAAGAGAACTCTGTGTGGCAGAACGGCCCAGAGTTTCTGAAACGACCTGTAGAGGATTGGCCGACAAACTCAGCCAAAGAAGTCGCTGCAGATGCCAAAGAAGGCATAAACAAGCTCCAAAGGAAATGTTTTACAGCAGCACTGACCCGAGCGCAGGTGGGGAAAAAAAAATCCAACATGCTCCACGTATACCAATATCTCCAACCTCTGACAAAGGTAAAGACCTGCAAAGCAGCCCTAATGGAAGAGGGCACCAAATCCAAGTCCAAAGACCACCTTCTGGTTATTCAGTGGGGAATATCCTTAACATCAGCAAGTTCAGCAGTTTAACCAGGTTGACAAGAGTCATTGCCTGGGTGTGGAGAGCTGCCACAAGGTGGAAAGAAATGCTAGCCAAGACCACCACCACAAGCAAGCCAAAGAAAAAGGAAATTCCTTCAGCTCTTGAGATCAAGTCCAGAACCAAGAAAGCTACACTTACCATCATGGAGTGTGAAGATGCACTCAGGGATCTCTTCCTTGCAGCCCAAAAGGATGTAACCTGGCCAGACACCACACCTCAGCAGGCTTGCTGTGGTCAAAGAGGAAAACACTGGACTCTTGCTCTGTGGAGGAAGATTCCAAATCTTTAATGAAGAAAAAACTGCAGTACCAATCTTGCCCTGCACGTCATGGGTATCCTCCCTTCTAGCTCAAGAAGCCCACAAGACAAATCATGAAGACATCGCAGGCACACTCCTCCGGATGAGAAGGAAAGCGTGGGTGGTAAGAGGCCGGAAACTAGCTCAAAGGATCGTTGATAACTGTGTGACATGCAGGAAACTTAAGGCCCGAAGATGCCAACAGATCATGAGTGACCTTCCATCGGAGAGAGATAACACCAGCCAATCCCTTTGAGTACACCACAGTGGACTTATTTGGACCTTATGAAGTGAAGGATGAGGTGAGAAAGAAGGTGAAACTTAAGGTGTGGGGAATTGTATTTTGCTGCATGGTGTCAAGAGCTATGCACACAGACCTTGTCAGCGACCAGTCAGCTGAAGGCTTCCTGTTAGCCTACCAAAGATTTACGGCACTGAGAGGGCATCCAAGGAAATTGTGGTCGGATCCTGGAAAAAACTTTGTCGGAGCCAGACCTGCCCTCAAAGAACTCTACATGTTTCTGGACCGGCTGGAGAAGTCGGCTTGAAAACGACGTTTCCAAGCATGGCACAGAATGGAGCTGGAGGATCCATCCAGCAGACTCACCTCACAGAAACGGAGCTGCTGAAGCCGCTGTCCGAACTGTGAAGCGGGCTTTACACAATCTGGGAGGTAATGGAGTCCTCACATGGGGTGAATTTCAGACTTTCCTTTATATGGCTTCCAACCTTGCCAATGAGCGGCCTATTGATGCCAGGACTCAGAGCAGAGAGGACTGTGTAGAATACATTAGCCCAAATTCACTTCTACTCGGACGAACCGGACCCAGAGGAGATCCAGGGACCTTTGACTTTGAAGGTTACTCCTACAAGAGATTAAGAACCATCCAAACAGAAGTTGACCGATTCTGGAGGAAATGGAGTCAGTTAGCCGGACCAAACCTGTTTGTCCGGACCAAGTGGGCACACCGCTCACAGGAATGTGGCAATTGGAGATGTCGTCTGGCTGGCCGACCAGAACGCCTTGAGAGGTCAGTACAAGCTTGCCAGAGTTATTGACGTTAACACGGACAAGAAGGGAATTGTGAGAGATGTATATCTCCGATCCTTCCCCAGCTACCCAGTCGCAACTGTGAAGCCCACTAAAAAGATGGAAAAACATTCAATAAAGATACCAGCAACAGTTCTTCACAGGGATGTCAGACGGATAGTTGTCTTGCTTCCAGTTGAAGAGCAGCAGCAACAGGATCAAAGATAGAGTAACTGAATCCAACACATCACAGTTCTGTGTGACCTCCTTGGGTTGAAGAACCAGGAGGTCAAGTGGGAGGTGTTGTGTCAATTCCTGACTACAAGCTATACCCGAGCACTCAAGCCTAAATCCACCCAGGGTGCTCAAAGCACTCCCAACCTGCAGGGGGCAACCATGCAACCGGAGCTGTTGAAACCAACCACCAGGAAGTGCTCTGGGGACCATATTAACCTGCGCACCCACAAGCAGTGCATGTGCATGGCATCGAAATGTTTGGTAAAAGCTTACTTGGCTCTCACTCATTCCTGAGAAGAGATACCAATGACCACAGCTCCTGATCATCCAAAGACGCAACTGGTAGGACAGAATGTGTTGTGAATTCATGCTTCTATATGCCCTTTTGTTTGGTTGTAACATACAATACAATTATTAAGTAAATTAAATAGTGAAGACTTCATTATGTAAACGTAGTACTTGACAGTAACGTTACTATAATCATGTGTATTGTTAAATGTTTAATTATGATATTGATATTTAATTATTAACTTGCAATGATCCTAGGTTAATCTAAATGATGAAATGATTGTTTGGTTAGGTTTGAGGATTCAGTAACATTAGTTTATGCTTATTTTTGAGAAAGTGGAATTGAGAGTTATTTGTAACTAATCCATGGTTTTTGTTTGTGTGGTTTGAAGGTTATCAACCTATTCTGTTCCATCTTTATGACAATAAAAAATCATAAAGTGAACAGTTTTGAGTTGTCCTTTGCGTTCATCAAGGATAAAGCCGTTTTCAAGTTTGGGCAGAGCTGTGGTCAGCCAGAAATCACGCACAACTTGACAATACCAGTACCTACAGAGTTAATAACAGTCAGATATCATGGTTAATACCAGTACCTACAGGGTTAAAAACAGTCATATCATGGTTAATACCAGTACCTATAGGGTTAAATACAGTCAGATATCATGGTTAATACCAGTACCTACAAGGTAAAAACCATCAGATTTCATGGTTAATACCAGTACCTACAGGGTTAAAAACAGTCAGATATCATGGTTAATACCAGTACCTACAGGGTTAAACAACATCAGATATCATGGTTAATACCAGTACCTACAGGGTTAAAAATAGTCAGATGTCACAGTTAGAACATCACAATCCTAAATATTATACAAAAACGTTTCAGCTCAAATTCAATTTTGTTGACTTCTGCCATCAATGTCAATAACCTATATAGATAAAGGTTGAATGAACTGAATATTGGATCCTTATTGTCACAGTAGTTATCATCTCTTACTCTGTGGTCAGTGTTGTTCCATCCACCCATTTCCAGGTCCCCTCTCTCTGTCTGTCAGTCAGACCAATCCAGACTCTCTTGTTGAGATTGAAGAGAAACTCCTGTTGTTGAGAAAGATAAATATATATACAGTGAGCTCCAAAAATATTGACACATTTTTGTTTGTTTTGGCTCTGTACTCCAGCAAATGATAAAATGACTATGAGGTTAAGGTGCAGGCTGACAGCTTTCAGTATTTTCATCCACATCAGGTGAACCATTTAGAAATGACAGCCCTTTGTTTACATAGTCCCCCCATTTTAGTGGACCAAAAGTATTGTGACAAATTCAATTATATGTGTGTATTAAAGTAGTCAAAGTTTAGTATTTGGTCCCATATTCTTAGCACGCAATGACCACATCAAGCTTTTGACTCTACAAACTTGTTGGATGCATTTGCTGTTTGTTTTGGTTGTTTTTCAGAATATTTTGTGACTAATTGAAATTAATGGTAAATAATGTGTTGTGTCATTCTGGAGTCACTTTTATTGTAAATAAGAGTAGAATATGTTTCTAAACACTTAATGATTACGGAAAGTGCTGAATGAACTGTGAATAATGATGAGTGAGAAAGGTAAAGATGAACAAATATCATACCCCCAAGACACGCTAACCTCTCCTGTTACTGTAATGGTGAGAGGTTAGCGAATCTTGGGGGTGTGATATATGTGAGTCTGTAACTTAAGTAGACATATGTGAATTTGTCCCAATAAAATGGGGGACTAGGTACAAAAAGTACTTTTATTTCTAAACGGTTCACCCGATATTTGTTGAAATTACCCTAAAATGAAAGCTGTCAGTCTGCACTTTAACCTCATAGTCATTGTATCACTTCAAATCCAAACTGCTGGAGTACAGAGCCAAAACAACAAAACATTTGTCACCGTCCCAATACTTTTGGAGCTCACTGTTTGATCATATCTACCCCCTGCACACCCATATCTACACCCCCCCTCTCTCTCTCTCTCTCACCTGTTCCTCTCTGCTGTTTATTATCACCAGGTCTGCCCTCTCTTCAGACAGTACTGTCTACTCTCCTCCCAGGTTTTCTCCTCAGTAGAGAGGGAAGTAACAACTGCAGTCAAACTTCCTCCATCCATCAAAACAACAGGGTTTCTCTGTTTGATGACACATCACAACACTGATACAATATGATACAAAACAATAAACATTATATTTTATTTTCCATGATTCACTGGACTAGATCTCAATGAACAAATTGACTTAATAATAAAGGAAAATATGATAACCAGCTCACTGACCAAAAATTAAATTCTGAAGCCTGTCTCTCTCTTTAGTCAGGGTGTTGTTTCTGGTCTGTAGCTGGTCTCTCTCTTCAGCAAGTGTTGTTGTATCTGGTCTGTAGCTGGTCTCTCTCTACAGTCAGGTTGTTGTATCTGGTATGTAGCTGGTCTCTCTCTGCATCTGAATTGGTTTTATAAAGAGAAAAATGCTTCTCTTCAGTCTTTGATGCATCTGTTATCTGGAAAGGATTGATACATAATAGTGCATTCGGAAAGTATTTAGACTCCTTCACTATTTTAGAAATCTACACACAATATCCCATAATGAAAAAGCAGTTTTTGCTTTTTATAAATTTTAACATATTTATAAAAAATCTAAAACGGAAATATCACATTTACATAAGGGTTGTTGTTCTGTTGGAAGGTGAACCTTCACCCCAGTCTGTGGTCCTGAGCACTCTCTGGAGCAGGTTTTTCATCAATGATCTCTCTGTACTTTTCTCCGTTCATCTTTCCCTCGATCCTGACTAGTCTCCCAGTCCCTGTTGCTGAAAAACATCCCCACAGCATGATGCTGCCACCACCATGCTTCACCGTTGGGATGGTGCCTGGTATCCTCCAGACGTGACACTTGGCATTCAGGTCAAGGAGTTCAATCTTGGTTTCATCAGACCAGAGAGTCTTGTTTCTCATGATCTGAGCATCCTTTAGGTGCCTTTTGGCAAACTCCAAGCGGGCTGTCATGTGCCTTTTACTGAGGAGTGGCTTCCGTCTGGCCACTCTACCATAAAGGCCTGGTTGGTGGAGTGCTGCAGAGAAGGTTGTCCTTCAGGAAGGTTATCCCATCTCCACAGAGGAACTCTGGAGTTCTGTCAGAGTGACCATCGGGTTCTTGGTCACCTCCATGACCAAGGCCCTTCTCCCCTATTGCTAAGTTTGGACGGGCTGCCAGCTCTAGGAAGAGTCTTGGTGGTTCCAAACTTCTTCCATTTAAGAATGATGGAGGCCACTTTGTTCTTGGGGACCTTCAATGCTGTAGAAATCTTTTTTGGTACACTTCCCCAGATCTTTGCCTCGACACAATCCTGTCTCGGAGCTCAGCGGACAATTCCTTCGACCTCGAGGAACTTAGTTACACAGATAACAACACTCCCCACTGGTTGAAATAGACGTTGTTTCGACATCATTTCAATGAAATGATATTGAACCAACGTGGAATAGACATTGAATTGACATCTGTACCCAGTGGGTTATCTGCATTTGGGACCTTGTTGTGAAAGTCTGATATAGTGTAATGATTAGAAAACAATACACTCACAGACTAGTCTCAGGGAGATGTTGAGAGTGACTTGTAGAACACACAGCATCCCAAAGCTCACAGCACCCATCCTGTAGAGTCTTCTCCCTGAATCCTCAGGTCCTGAGGAGATACACAGTGATGTGAGAACACACACACACTCACGTATTTAAGCAAGCAAGCAACCACGTACACACACATACCCCCCACACACGCAAGCACACACAAACGGGCACACACTTGAGGGTGCTGACATAATCAGCAATGAGAGGACTGTTTCTCACAGCTGCTTTAGAGGAAGTTACTGTATCAGTATAACATGTTAGAAGCACGTCATTACATTAAAGGGTGAATCTGCAGTTGCTACATAAATATTTTATATATACCCATAGATTCTTAATGATTATAATTTATAAATGCCTCATGAGCTTAGTTCAACTGTCATGAAAAAGCTGATTTTTTTTTTTTTACTCCATTGTAATTGTAAACAAACACTGTGTAGCCTCAAAACATGTTTAAAACAACAATTTTGAACTAATGGATGGTCAGTCCCACTCTTGGCATTCTCTCAACCAGCATCATGACATAGTCACCTGGAATGCATTTCAATTAACAAGTGTGCCTTCTTAAAAGTTAATTTGTGGAATTTCTTTCCTTCTTAATGCGTTTGAGCCAATCAGTTTTGTTGTGACAAGGTCCCAAAAGGTGGAGAAAGAATATCTTGTACATGAAAACAAAGAGCCCTTCAAAAATTAACTTTTAAGAAGGCACACCTGTTAATTGAAATGCATTCCAGGTGACTACCTCATGAAGCTGGTTGAGAGAATGCCAAGCGTTTGCAAAGTTGTCATCAAGGCAAAGGGTGGCTATTTGAAGAACCTCAAATATAAAATATATTTTGATTTGTTTAACACTTTTTTGGATACTACATGATTCCATATGTGTTATTTAATAGTTTTGATGTCTTAACTTTTATTCTACAATGTAAAAAAATAAAGAAAAACCCTTGAATTAGTAGGTGTGTCTAAACTTTCGACTGGTACTGTACATATTTTTAAAGGTAAAATCCTATTTAAAAAATGTTTCCACTAAGACTTGCTATCAGCATTTTTTCAGTGCTTTTGTGTCAAGTGGTTGTGTTAGTCTTTGTCAATGTGTGTGTGTGTGATATAGTTGTTACCTGAGCGATGGGTCTCAGTCTTCACTCTCCTCGTTGCTCTGTTCTCATTTTCTTCAGTTACCTGGTTGTTGATGTAGACATCCATCTGAACTGACTGTATGATTACCTTTCTAACTGACTCCTAATGGTAATATCTACTGTATGATTACCTTTCTGTCACGGTTTCGCCGAGGCAGCTCCTCCCCTCCTTGTTCGGGCAGGTTTCGCCGGTCGTCGTCTCCGGAGTACTAGCTGCCACCGCTCTATGTTTTCTGTTTGACTAGTTTTGTCTGTTAGCCACACCTGTCTTGTGTTATGTCTAATTAAGCACCCTATTTAGTTTCCTTGTTGTTAGTGTAGTGTTGTGTGTAATTGTTTCGGTGTTAGGTGTCATTTCGTACCTGTGTTTGGTACGCCTTACTGTATTGCTTACTTCTCGGTTGAGAAGAGTTTTGCGCGCCTGTTTATGCGCGCTTTGTATTTTACGCCTGTGTGCGTTTTGCCTCTGGCTGTTTTTGGATTATTGCCTCGCACTTTCCAGTAAAGATTATTGGACTATCAATCTGCTTCTGCACCTGATTCCACACCACACCATTTCTACACGGCCCTGACAGAATTACACACCCCTTCGATGGAATCAGCAGGAGCACAAGTCGACAGCGTGGAGGACCGTCTCCAGGGACAGGAACATCGCATCAATCGGATCGGGCACGCGTTGGAGGGCGTCATGGACACTCTTCGGCGCTGGGAGATCAGCGGTGTTCCCACAGCCCCACCGGTCACTCCATCACCACCAGAGAACCTGCCTACTCATCCACCGGAACCCAGTGGGATTCGGCTCTCGCTCCCGAGGGCGTACGACGGCTCCGCTACCGGGTGTCAGGGTTTCCTTTTGCAAGTGGAGCTCTACCTGGCCACTATACACCCGGCGCCCTCGGGATACGAGGCGTTCCGCCCTCATCTCCTGTCTCACCGGCAAGGCGTTGGAGTGGGCCAACGCCGAATGGAGGGAATAGACTCCGCCACAGTCACCTATGCGGAGTTCTCCCGCCGCTTTCAGTGCGGTCTTTGACCATCCACCAGAGGGAAGAGCGGCGGGGGAACGTCTATTCCACCTCCGACAGGGGATGAGGAGCGCTCAAGAATTCGCACTGGAGTTCCGGACTCTAGCGGCTGACGCGGGGTGGAATGAGAGGGCCCTCATAGACCATTTTAGGTGTAGCCTTAGGGAGGACGTCCGCAGGGAGTTAGCGTGTAGGGACGCTACTTTAACTTTTGACCAGCTTGTGGACATGGCTATTCGTCTGGACAACCTACTCACGACCCGCGGGCGTCCCAGATGGGGGCCTCCCATTCCACCCTCCAGCACCTCCGAGCCGAGTCCGATGGAGCTCGGAGGGGCTGGCGCTAGAACGAAAAGAGGAAGGAACCCGAGGGGAGCAGTCTCCTGCACCAAGTGTGGCCGCGGAGGGCACACCGCGGCTAGGTGCTGGGGAGGGTTCCCTGAGGAGGGAGATGGCAGGCCATACAGTGGGGAGTTCTCCCAGGTGAGTAGGCGCCCTACTTACCCAGAGCTTTCTGTCGTCCACTTTACATTACCTGTTTGTTTTCCACAGGTTGCACCTCGTTCCCAGCATAAGGCGCTAGTCGATTCAGGCGCAGCTGGGAATTTTATAGATCGTAAATTCTGTGTTAAGTTAGGGATTCCCCTCCTTCCAGTCGATAAGCCTTTCCCGTACATGCCTTAGATAGTCGTCCGTTAGGATCTGGGTGGATTAGGAGCTCACAGCGCCACTTAGGATGATGACGCGGGGGTCAGAGGAGATGATTCAACTCTATCTGATTGACTCTCCTGCGTATCCGGTGGTACTGGGGCTTCCCTGGTTGACTACCCATGATCCTACTATTTTCGGTGGCGAGAGAAGGCTCTTAAAGGGTGGTCTGCTCAGTGTGAGGGGTTATGTCTGGGTGTTTCCGTAGGGGCGACCTCGGTGGAAAGTCCGAACCAGATGTCCGCACTGCACATTCCTCCTGAGTATGAGGATTTGGCACTCGTGTTTAGTAAAACCCGGCGGCACGATGCCACCTCATAGACAGGGGGATTGTGCGATAAACCTCCAGACAGGAGCGGCGCTCGCGGAGCCATGTGTATCCTTTGTCACAGGAGGAGAAAAGGGCAATGGAAACTTACATTGCCGAGTCTCTGAGACAGGGATACATACGGACCTCTACTTCTCCCGCGTCCTCGAGCTTCTTTTTTGTGAAGAAGAAGGATGGAGGTCTCGTCCGTGTATTGACTACAGCGGTCTCAATCAGGTGACTGTTAAATACAGTTATCCACTTCCGCTGATTGGGACTATGACGGAGTCATTCCACGGGGCACGGTTCTTCACAAAATTGGACCTCAGGAGCGCATATAATTTGGTGCGCATTAGGGAGGGCGATGAGTGGAAGACAGCATTTAGTACTACCTCCGGCCATTACGCAGTATCTCGTCATGCCATATGGGTTAATGAATGCTCCATCAGTCTTCCAATCGTTTGTAGATGAAATTTTCCGGGACATGCAGGCGCGGGGAGTGGTGGTGTACATCGATGATATTCTGGTGTACAGCCCTACTCGGGCCGAGCATAGCCCTGGTGCGCAGGGTATTGAGGAGACTGTTGGAGCATGACCTGTATGTCAAGGCTGAGAAATGCCTGTTCTTCCAGGAGTCAGTTTCCTTTTTGGGTTACCAGTTGTCTTGCGTCAGGGGTGAGAATGGAGGTGGACCGAGTGTCCGCCGTGCGTAATTGGCAAACCCCAACGGACGGTTAAAGAGGTGTCAGCGGTTTTGGGTTTTGCGAATTACTACCGGAGGTTTATCCGGGGTTTTGGACAGGTGGCAGCTCCCATTACGTCTCTTCTGAAGGGGGGTCGGGTGCGCTTACAGTGGTCGGCTGAGGCGGACAGGGCTTTTGGGAGACTGAAGGACCTGTTTACCTCGGCTCCGGTGTTGGCGCACCCGGATCCCCTACCGCTTTCAAGTTGAGGTAGACGCGTCCGAGGCCGGTATTGGGGCGTTCTATCTCAACGCTCGGGTAGCAACTACACTAAGCTCCGCCCCTGTGCTTTTTATTCTAAGAAGTCAGTCCGGCGGAGCGGAATTATGACGTAGTGGACAGGGAGCTGTTAGCCGTAGTCCAGGCCCTAAAGGTGTGGAGGCATTGGCTTGAGGGGGCTCAGCACCCTTTCCTTATTCTGACCCGATCCCGTAACCTGGAAATATATTTGGGCCGCTAGGAGACTAAATCCTCGCGCAGGCTCGATGGACTATGTTTCTCGCCCGGTTTGTGTTTAAGATCACTTACATCCCTGGGTCCCAGAACGGGAAGGCAGATGCTCTGTCCCGCCTGGGTATGACGCGGGAGGAGAGGGTAAGCGTGGAGTCCATTCCGTACTACCGCAGTCGTGTCTGGTGGCACCGGTGGTGTGGGAGGTCGATGCAGAGATCTGAGCGGGAGCGTTACATTCCGACCCTAAGTCCTCCGTGCAGTGTCCGGTGGGTCGGACGACGTCCGTCCGCTCGAGGTCCGGGATCGATTGGATTTATCTGGGCTCACCGTGTCGCCCTCCTCCTGGACATCCGGGTATTGGCCGGACGGTGCATGCCTTAGTATGAAGTACTGGTGGCCAACTTAGCCAGGGATGTGGAGGGTTTGATGTCTCCTCCTGCTCAATATGTGCCCAGTGTAAGGCACCCAGACATTTGCCCAGGGGGTAAATTACAGCCCCTGCCCGTTCCACAGCGACCCTGGTCTCTACATCTATCGGTGGATTTTGTTACCGATCTTCCCTCCTCTCAGGGGAATACCACCATCCTGGTCGTTGTGTGATCGGTTCTCTAAGGCCTGTCGTCTCCTTCCCATGCCGGGTCTTCCTACTGCCCTACAGACCGCTGAGGCTCTATTTACTCACGTCTTCCGGCACTTCGGGGTACCCGAGGATATAATGTCTGATCGAGGCCCCCCAGTTTACCTCCGGAGTCTGAGAGCATTTATGGAACGTTTGGGGGGTCTCCCGTGAGCCTGCCGGCGGAGACAATGGCAAGGTCGAAAGAGTCAACCAGGATGTGGGTAGGTTTCTGAGGTCAAGTATTGTCAGGACCGGCGGGAGGAGTAGGCGGAGAATATGTGCCCTGGGCCGAGATGGCAGCAGAACTCTCTCCGCCCTACCTCCACACTACTAACCCCTTTTCCAGTGTGTCTTAAAGGTATCAGCGGTTCAGGCACCGTAGGCCGAGAGCCAGATCGAGGCCCCGCTACAGCGGATGAGTGGGTAGGGCGCTCGGAGGTAGACGTGGAACGCTGCTCTGGTCATCTGGGCAGCGTACCTACGTCGAGACAAAGACGAGCGCCGACCTACGCCGCAGTGAGGGGCCAGTGTACGCACCTGGAGATCGAGTCTGGCTCTCAACGGTGAAACCTACCACCCTCCGCCTCCTGCCCTGCCGGGAAGCTGGGATTATGCGGTTTGTGGGGCCTTTTAAAGTCCTGGAGGAGATTGAATGAGGTGTGTTACAGGTTAGAAACTACCTATTGATTACAAGAATATTAACCCCTCATTCCATGTGTCTCTCCTCCCAGGCTGGTGAGTGAGAATAGTCCACTCCAGGACTTCGAGATTGAGAGACTCCTCCGCCCCGTTGGAGATCGAGGGCTCCGGCGTACTGTTCGGACTATCCTGGATTCCAGATCCGCGGATAGGTCTCCAATATCTCTGTGGAGTGGGAGGGGTCACGGTCCGAGGAGGCGTGCTGGGCTGCCGAGGAGGGATATTCTGGATCCGTCCCTGATGACCCGGCGAATTCCATCGTGGTCATCCCTCTGGCCCCCGCGCCCGCGCCCTCCTGGGCGTCCCGAGGCAGTCGGCGCACGCCTGGAGAACCCAGCGTATAAGGGGGTACTGTCACCCAGTTTCAACGAGGCAGCTCCCTCCTCCTGCATGTTCGGGCAGGTTTCGCTCGGTTAATCGTCTCTCGGAGTACTAGCTGCCACCGCTCTATGTTTTCTGTTTGACAGTTGCATTGTTAGCCACACACTGTCTTGTATATATAGTCTAATTAAGCACCCTATTTAGTTTCCTTGTTGTTAGTGTAGTAAGTTGTGTGTAATTGTTTCGTGTTAGGTGTCATTTCGTACCTGTGTTTAATACGCCTCTACTGTACTACCCCGGTTTGAGAATAATTTTGCCGCGTCCTATTGTTTTGCGTGCTTGTATTTTACGCCTGTGTGCGCGGTTTGCCTCTGGCTGTTTTTGGATTATTGTCGCTCTTTCGTAAGATTATTGGACTATCAATCTGCTTCTGCACCTGATTCCACACCACACCATTTCTACCACGGCCCTGACACTTTCTAACTGACTCCTAATGGTAATATCTA
>NW_025534520.1:142500-188098 GCF_020615455.1 Coregonus clupeaformis | reverse complement strand
ATGAAATGGCAACAGTTGCAACATTATTCAACAAACATTTCTAAGAAAGACACGGGATCAACAAACATCTCGAAGAAAGACATGGGAATTAAACTATTTTCTTTTTGGATAACTGTAGCAGCCTATTATGATCAAATATCATCATGTTTATCATTTGGCATGACTGGTAGTTCCATCCCCCTTTATTTTGTTATTGTCGGGGCACGTGTTGTCAAGTTACATTTCCCTTTGTCAAGTTACATTTCCCTTCACTGGGATATGTGTCTTGCTATTTTATTTGCTGTAGCCTAAATCATTAAATATATTGTTGTCAAATTGGATGTGATCTTCCAACATCATGTTTTCCATAGATTGACGATGTATTTGTGTGAATTATACTAGCCAACTCTGATGGAAAGCTGTTGGTGACCCGTGTCTCTTTGTGTCTCTTTGTGTGTGTGTATGTGTGTGCCCATGCCCCTCTGTTTGCTCTCTGTTAGTCTTCTGATGTGTGTATTCGTGTCCCGGCTTATACCCTAACAACCCTCTTTTTTTGATCCAGTTTCGATACAAATCATTCTCTCAAGACAGTTGCGTCATCATCATCATATATTTGAATGAAACAAACTGTTTAGTTTCTGTTACAGTTTTGATCTAGCTGACTGTACGACAGCCGCATGGAAATTTGGACTTGGAATATGATGTTTATTGAGATCTGGCTACTCATGTAACTCAACATTCTGTTGCTGTGTCAAGTCAAACCCTGTTCTGTTGTTGTGTCAAGTCAAACCCTGTTCTGTTGTTGTGTCAAGTCAAACCCTGTTCTGTTGTTGTGTCAAGTCAAACCCTGTTCTGTTGTTGTGTCAAGTCAAACCCTGTTCTGTTGTTGTGTCAAGTCAAACCCTGTTCTGTTGTTGTGTCAAGTCAAACGCTGTTCTGTTGTTGTGTCAAGTCAAACCCTGTTCTGTTGTTGTGTCAAGTCAAACCCTGTTCTGTTGTTGTGTCAAGTCAAACCCTGTTCTGTTGTTGTGTCAAGTCAAACCCTGTTCTGTTGTTGTGTCAAGTCAAACCCTGTTCTGTTGCTGTGTCAAGTCAAACCCTGTTGTGTTGTTGTGTCAAGTCAAACGCTGTTCTGTTGTTGTGTCAAGTCAAACCCTGTTCTGTTGTTGTGTCAAGTCAAACGCTGTTCTGTTGTTGTGTCAAGTCAAACCCTGTTCTGTTGTTGTGTCAAGTCAAACCCTGTTCTGTTGTTGTGTCAAGTCAAACCCTGTTCTGTTGTTGTGTCAAGTCAAACCCTGTTCTGTTGTTGTGTCAAGTCAAACCCTGTTCTGTTGTTGTGTCAAGTCAAACCCTGTTCTGTTGTTGTGTCAAGTCAAACCCTGTTCTGTTGTTGTGTCAAGTCAAACCCTGTTCTGTTGTTGTGTCAAGTCAAACCCTGTTCTGTTGTTGTGTCAAGTCAAACCCTGTTCTGTTGTTGTGTCAAGTCAAACGCTGTTCTGTTGTTGTGTCAAGTCAAACCCTGATCTGTTGTTGTGTCAAGTCAAACCCTGTTCTGTTGTTGTGTCAAGTCAAACCCTGTTCTGTTGTTGTGTCAAGTCAAACCCTGTTCTGTTGCTGTGTCAAGTCAAACCCTGTTCTGTTGTTGTGTCAAGTCAAACCCTGTTCTGTTGTTGTGTCAAGTCAAACCCTGTTCTGTTGTTGTGTCAAGTCAAACGCTGTTCTGTTGTTGTGTCAAGTCAAACCCTGTTCTGTTGTTGTGTCAAGTCAAACGCTGTTCTGTTGTTGTGTCAAGTCAAACCCTGTTCTGTTGCTGTGTCAAGTCAAACCCTGTTCTGTTGTTGTGTCAAGTCAAACCCTGTTCTGTTGTTGTGTCAAGTCAAACGCTGTTCTGTTGTTGTGTCAAGTCAAACCCTGTTCTGTTGTTGTGTCAAGTCAAACCCTGTTCTGTTGTTGTGTCAAGTCAAACCCTGTTCTGTTGTTGTGTCAAGTCAAACCCTGTTCTGTTGTTGTGTCAAGTCAAACCCTGTTCTGTTGTTGTGTCAAGTCAAACCCTGTTCTGTTGTTGTGTCAAGTCAAACCCTGTTCTGTTGTTGTGTCAAGTCAAACCCTGTTCTGTTGTTGTGTCAAGTCAAACCCTGTTCTGTTGCTGTGTCAAGTCAAACCCTGTTGTGTTGTTGTGTCAAGTCAAACCCTGTTCTGTTGCTGTGTCAAGTCAAACCCTGTTCTGTTGCTGTGTCAAGTCAAACCCTGTTCTGTTGCTGTGTCAAGTCAAACCCTGTTGTGTTTCACAGCCTGAGGTCTTGACACACAGTAGCTAGTATCAATCAATCAAAGGCTTGTCTAGTGTGTGTCACAATGTTTACAGTAACACACCACCACGTGAAATTGAGCATAAGCTTTGTTTTTATTTTGTCTGGCAATTTTTCAGGATTGCAGTGTTGAAATGATTATTTCTCTGGCAGACAGAGAGAGAGGCTGTGAGAGTAAAGTTTTTAATAAATTATCTATAGAAGTGGGAGACAGAATATTACCACAGTAAGGGGCGGAGGCCATAATGTTATGTTTTTTACATTTTAGTCATTTAGCAGACGCTCTTATCCAGAGCGACTCACAGTTAGTGACTGCATACATTTTTCATACTGTTCCCATTTTAATGTATACCATGAATGTTATAAATGTGTAATAAATGGTCTCTAGACATGCAAGACAGATTATAGTGTAGTAAGTATTGGTAGGTTCATTCTCCAGAGGTCATGTTCTTAGGGCGTAGGGTGTAGGGTGCTTCTGTAGTGACCCAAAAGGGACAGAGTCAAATTCCACAGTGTGCCATCACAGCAGCAAGATTTGTGACCTGTTGCCACAAGGAAAGGCCAACCAGTGAAGAACAAACACCATTGTAAATACAACCCATTTTATTTATTTTCCCTTTTGTACGTTAACCATTTGCACATTGTTACAACACAGTATATAGACATAATATGACATTTGAAATGTTTTTATTCTTTTGGTTTACTGTTAATTTGTATTGTTTATTTCACTTTTGTTAATATCTACTTCACTTGCTATGGCAATGTTAACATACGTTTCCCATGCCAATAAAGCCCTTAAATTGAATTGAGAGAGAGAAAGAGAGGTGGTGGGGGGAGGGGGGCGTGGGAGAAGATCCTGTAGTCCAATAGTAAAAGTGCTCTCGTCATGTGACCTGCTGTTATCAGGAGTAGCATCAGGAATCACTGGAGCATGAGTCCATCTGTTATCAGGAGTAGCATCAGGAATCACTGGAGCATGAGTCCATCTGTTATCAGGAGTAGCATCAGGAATCACTGGAGCATGAGTCCATCTGTTATCAGGAGTAGCATCAGGAATCACTGGAGCATGAGTCCATCTGTTATCAGCAGTAGCATCAGGAATCACTGGAGCATGAGTCCATCTGTTATCAGGAGTAGCATCAGGAATCACTGGAGCATGAGTCCATCTGTTATCAGGAGTAGCATCAGGAATCACTGGAGCATGAGTCCATCTGTTATCAGGAGTAGCATCAGGAATCACTGGAGCATGAGTCCATCTGTTATCAGGAGTAGCATCAGGAATCACTGGAGCATGAGTCCATCTGTTATCAGGAGTAGCATCAGGAATCACTGGAGCATGAGTCCATCTGTTATCAGCAGTAGCATCAGGAATCACTGGAGCATGAGTCCATCTGTTATCAGGAGTAGCATCAGGAATCACTGGAGCATGAGTCCATCTGTTATCAGGAGTAGCATCAGGAATCACTGGAGCATGAGTCCATCTGTTATCAGGAGTAGCATCAGGAATCACTGGAGCATGAGTCAAATCAAATTGTATTTGTCACATGCGCCGAATTACCCTGAAATGCTTACTTACAAGCCCTTAACCAACAATGCAGTTAAGAAAATAGAGTTAAGAAAATATTTACTAAATAAACTAAAGTTAAAAATAAAATAAAAAGTAACACAATAAAATAACAATAACTAGGCTATATACAGGGGGTACCGGTACCGAGTCAATGTGGGGGGGTACAGGTTAGTTGAGGTCATTCGTACAGGTAGGGGTAAAGTGACTATGCATAGATAATAAACAGCGAGTAGCAGCAGTGTAAATAGTCCGGGTGGCCATTTGATTAATTGTTCAGCAGTCTAATGGCTTGAAGCTGTTAAGGAGCCTTTTGGTCCTAGACTTGGCCCCTACGGGAATCGCTTGCTGTGCGGTAGCAGAGGGAACAGTCTATGACTTGTGTGAATGGAGCCATTTGCAATGGATGTTAAAAATACACTTTCCTATATTCCCGTGCAGCAGGCTCAGGCGTGCGCGCTCCCTCAACATTATCAGCACAGAAACCAGACAGACACACACTCACATGGAGCACTCCGAACACACACTCACATGGAGCACTCCGAACACACACTCACATGGAGCACTCCAGACACACACTCACATGGAGCACTCCGAACACACACTCACATGGAGCACTCCGAACACACACTCACATGGAGCACTCCGAACACACACTCACATGGAGCACTCCGAACACACACTCACATGGAGCACTCCGAACACACACTCACATGGAGCACTCCGAACACACACTCACATGGAGCACTCCAGACACACACTCACATGGAGCACTCCGAACACACACTCACATGGAGCACTCCAAACACACACTCACATGGAGCACTCCGAACACACACTCACATGGAGCACTCCAAACACACACTCACATGGAGCACTCCAAACAAAAGACAGTTAAAAAATGATGGTTGTGAGAAATACGTTTTGGTTTATATCATAAGTGTAGGAGGTTGTGAACTCTGCAAACAATGTTTCCACTCCGATAAATAAGTATTATTGGAGAGAGAGGAAAGGAGCTACACCTCTGCATTAACAGAAATGAAGGTAACCAAATGACAGGGATTAACAGTACATTTACTGCTGGTGACATTTTACTGCTATCGGAAACCCTGAGACCAGAGAATGTGTATTACAATGATAACTGTATACCTGTTTAGCCTATATGAGAACTCAGTCTCTCCTGTCTCTCCTCTCCTCCCTCTCCTGTCTCTCCTCTCTCTCCTGTCTCACCTGTCTCCTCTCCTGTCTCTCCTCTGTCTCCTCTCTCTCCTGTCTCTCCTCTCTCTCCTGTCTCTCCTCTCTCTCATGTCTCTCCTGTCTCTCCTCTGTCTCTCCTCTCCTGTCTCTCCTGTCTCTCCTCCTGCCTCTCCTGTCTCTCCTCTCTCTCCTGTCTCTCCTGTCTCTCCTCTCCTGTCTCTCCTCTCCTGTCTATCCTCTCTCTCCTGTCTCTCCTCTCCTGTCTTTCCTCTCTCTCCTGTCTCTCCTCTCTCTCCTGTCTCTCCTCTCCTGTCTCTCCTCTCTCTCCTGTCTCTCTGTCTCTCCTCTCTCTCCTGTCTCTCCTCTCTCTCCTGTCTCTCCTCTCTCTCCTGTCTCTCCTCTTTTCCTCTGTCTCCTGTCTCTCCTCTCCTGTCTATCCTCTCTATCCTCTCTCTCCTCTCTCTCATGTCTCTCCTGTCTCTCCTCTCTCTCCTGTCTCTCCTCTCTCTCCTGTCTCTCCTCTGTCTCCTGTCTCTCCTCTGTCTCCTATCTCTGCTCCCTCTCCTGTCTCTCCTCTGTCTCCTGTCTCTCCTCTCTCTCCTGTCTCTCCACTTCTCTCTCTCCTGTCTCTCCACTCCTCTCTCTCCTGTGTCTCATGTCTCTCCTCTCTCTCTTGTCTCTCCTCTCTCTCCTGTCTCTCCTCTCTCTCATCTCTCCTCCCTCTCCTGTCTCTCCACTAGGCTGGGGCCATGGCTATGTGGAGACCAGAGAGTGTGTGTACTACAATGATAACTGGCGTACAGAGCGTACCAACCAGAGTGGTGTGGAGAGGTGTGAGGGAGAGAAGGATAAGAGACTACATTGCTACTCCTCCTGGCTCAACATCTCAGGAACCATCAAACTGGTGAAGAAAGGCTGCTGGCTGGATGACTTCAACTGCTATGACAGGTACTAGACACTACTTACAACTGCTATGACAGGTACTAAATACTACTTACCAACTGCTATGACAGGTACTAGATACTACTTACAACTGCTATGACAGGTACTAGACACTACTTACAACTGCTATGACAGGTACTAGATACTACTTACCAACTGCTATGACAGGTACTAGATACTACTTACCAACTGCTATGACAGGTACTAGATACTACTTACCAACTGCTATGACAGGTACTAGATACTACTTACCAACTGTTATGACAGGTACTAGATACTACTTACCAACTGCTATGACAGGTACTAGATACTACTTACCAACTGCTATGACAGGTACTAGATACTACTTACCAACTGCTATGACAGGTACTAGATACTACTTACCAACTGTTATGACAGGTACTAGATACTACTTACCAACTGCTATGACAGGTACTAGATACTACTTACCAACTGTTATTCAACTGAATTCAGTTCATGAAAATAACTAGCTAGCCAGCTGCTTAACCCTGTTGCCCAAAGCTAACGTTATAAGCAGCCAGTAAACTTCATCTGGCTGGTGAGGCTTGACCGGACCGGATAATGTGTTGTGAAAATAGCCACAATAAGGATTAGCCACAATAGTGGAATTTGCGGGTTGCCTTCAAAATCTGCACTCACTAAACACTGTAAGTCGCTCTGGATAAGAGCGTCTGCTAAATGTCTAAAATGTAATTTAAATGTTATGACAGGTACTAGACACTACTTTTCAACTGCTATGACGGGTACTAGACACTACTTACCAACTGTTATGACAGGTACTAGACACTACTTACCAACTGTTATGACAGGTTCTAGATACTACTTACCAACTGTTATGACAGGTACTAGATACTACTTACCAACTGTTATGACAGGTACTAGATACTACTTACCAACTGTTATGACAGGTACTAGACACTATTTATCAACTGCTAAGACAGGTACTAGATACTACTTACCAACTTATGACTGGTACTAGATACTACTTACCAACTGTTATGACAGGTACTAGACACTACTTACCAACTGCTATGACTGGTACTAGATACTACTTACCAACTGTTATGACAGGTACTAGACACTACTTACCAACTGTTATGACAGGTACTAGATACTACTTACTAACTGTTATGACAGGTACTAAACACTACTTACCAACTGTTATGACTGGTACTAGATACTACTTATCAACTCTTATGACTGGTACTAGATACTACTTACCAACTGTTATGACAGGTACTAGACACTACTTACCAACTGTTATGAATGGTACTATACACTACTTACCAACTGTTATGAATGGTACTATACACTACTTACCAACTGCTTTGACAGGTACTAGACACTACTTACCAACTGCTATGACAGGTACTAGACACTACTTACCAACTGTTATGACAGGTACTAGATACTACTTATCAACTGTTATGACAGGTACTAGACACTACTTTTCAACTGTTATGACAGGTACTAGACACTACTTACCAACTGTTATGACAGGTACTAGACACTACTTACCAACTGTTATGACAGGTACTAGATACTACTTACCAACTGTTATGACAGGTACTAGACACTACTTATCAACTGTTATGACAGGTACTAGACACTACTTACCAACTGTTATGACAGATTCTAGATACTACTTACCAACTGTTATGAATGGTACTAGACACTACTTACCAACTGTTATGACAGGTACTAGATACTACTTATCAACTGTTATGACAGATTCTAGATACTACTTATCAACTGTTATGACAGATTCTAGATACTACTTACCAACTGTTATGACAGGTACTAGACACTACTTACCAACTGTTATGACAGGTACTAGACACTACTTACCAACTGTTATTTTTATTATTTTTATTTTTAATTTGAACTTTAACAGGGAAAAACAGACTGAGACGTGGATCTCTTTTACGGCTGTGCCCTGTGTAAACATGTTGACGTGTACAGTTTTAGACATACAGACAAGAACATTTCAAACATACAAAACAAAAAACACAATTCAACAGAAACAATCACAGACAACATCATATTGATCCTCCATAACATTTTTAAAATGGGCAAGGGACACCAGAGTGTCTATAGTGCTTTATAAATAAACAAGAGAGCATGTTGCTCTCGCCTCACAGATAGAGAGGCCCAACCCACATGTTGATATAGGATACAGTGATGAGTTTTGTAACTATCACCCGTGATAAACCTGAGTGCACAATGGTAAATAGCATCCAGTGGTTTTAATGTGTTTGCCGATGCATGCATATAGATAATATCACCATAATCTAAAACGGACATAAAAGTAGCCTGCACAATTTGTTTTCTATTTACGGAGGACAGACAAGCCCTGTTTCTGTAAAGGAACCCTATCTTGAATTTGAGCTTTTTTCCCAATTCAGTAACATGTTTTTTTAAAAGAAAGCCTATCATCTAACCATACCCCTAAGTGTGTATATGCAGAGACCTGTTTGATTTGAGTACCATCCAAGCTAGTGATTACAAAAGTGTTTCTAATTGAGAGTTTAGACCTAGAAAAAAAACATGACATTTTGTTTTCTTAGCGTTTAAAACAAGTTGAAGCTGTAAAAGAGACCCCTGTAGTATCCTAAAATCATTAAAGCTCCAACTGCATTAAAGCTTGGTCCGCTGTTGGAGCAATAGAGTACATCACTGGGTCATCTGCATATAAATTGAATTTACAATATCTGACATCATCACCAATGTTGTTTATATAAAGTGAGAACAATAGTGGGCCAATTATTGAACCCTGAGGGACCCCTTTAAGTAACTGGAAGGGGTCAGAGGGTCCCCTTTAAGTAACTGGAAGGGGTCAGAGGGTCCCCTTTAAGTAACTGGAAGGGGTCAGAGGGTCCCCTTTAAGTAACTGGAAGGGGTCAGAGGGTCCCCTTTAAGTAACTGGAAGGGGTCAGAGGGTCCCCCTTTAAGTAACTGGAAGGGGTCAGAGGGTCCCCTTTAAGTAACTGGAAGGGGTCAGAGGGTCCCCTTTAAGTAACTGGAAGGGGTCAGAGGGTCCCCTTTAAGTAACTGGAAGGGGTCAGAGGGTCCCCTTTAAGTAACTGGAAGGGGTCAGAGGGTCCCCCTTTAAGTAACTGGAAGGGGTCAGAGGGTCCCCCTTTAAGTAACTGGAAGGGGTCAGAGGGTCCCCCTTTAAGTAACTGGAAGGGGTCAGAGGGTCCCCCTTTAAGTAACTGGAAGGGGTCAGAGGGTCCCCCTTTAAGTAACTGGAAGGGGTCAGAGGGTCCCCCTTTAAGTAACTGGAAGGGGTCAGAGGGTCCCCTTTAAGTAACTGGAAGGGGTCAGAGGGTCCCCTTTAAGTAACTGGAAGGGGTCAGAGGGTCCCCTTTAAGTAACTGGAAGGGGTCAGAGGGTCCCCTTTAAGTAACTGGAAGGGGTCAGACTTGACCCCGTCGACCATGACGGCCTGAGTTCTATCTTTAAAATAGTCCTAAAACCATCGACAGGCATCAGTGCCCAGTCCTATAGATGACAGCTTACTCAAAAGGATAGCGTGGTCTACAGTGTCAAAAGCTTTTGACAAATCTACAAACAACGCAGCACAGTGCTTTCTATCATCTAAGGCATTTGCAATATCATTTACAACAAGCATAGTGGCCGATGTGGAACTGTGTTTAGATCTAAAACCAGATTGATTGGGGCTAAAAATACTGTTAACAGAAAGAAAAGATTGTAACTGTTTGTTGACTATAGATTCTAGGATCTTTGCCAGACAAGGGAGCCTAGAGATGGGTCGATAGTTATCCAAATCACTACCGTCACCTCCCTTATGTAACGGCAGAACAAAAGCTGCTTTCCACAACTTAGGGATATTTCCTGTGCTTAATGTTAGATTAAAAATGTGTGTCACTGAACCAGCAACGAAAGGTGCAGCACACTTAAGTAAGTACGGGTCTAAGTTGTCAGCGCCTAAGGATTTCTTAGTATCAATGGCACACAGGGCAGCTACAACCTCTGCTTCAGTTATTATCTGGAAACAAAAACCAGGGTTACCATTTTTCAGAGTAACAGTTGAAAAGCAAGACGAAAAATAAACTAACTGGCCAGTACCACAATGGCCACTTTTCTTTTCAAATAAAAAACCAGCAGAGATGAAATGCTTATTAAAAGCATCACAAATATAATTTTTTTCACTTAGAATACAGGAGTCTGAGATAATTTGCTTACATTTACATTTTACATTTTAGTCATTTAGCAGACGCTCTTATCCAGAGTGACTTACAGTTAGTGAATACATTTTTATTTATTTTTTTATACTGGCCCCCCGTGGGAATCGAACCCACAACCCTGGCGTTGCAAACGCCATGCTCTATCAACTGAGCTACATCCCTGCCGGCCATTCCCTCCCCTACCCTGGACGACGCTGGGCCAATTGTGCGCCGCCCATTAGTCTCCCGGTCACGGCCGGCTGCGACAGAGCCTGGATTCGAACCAGGATCTCTAGTGGCACAGTTAGCACTGCGATGCAGTGCCTTAGACCACTGCGCCACTCAGGAGTAGGCGCAGTGGTTAGGAAGAGAAACAGCAGAATTCCCCCGTTTCAGTGAATTAACGGTTTTCCAGAATTTTTCCAGGATCTCCTGCGGAATCTGTCATAGCATTAAGGAAGTAATTTGATTTTGCCTTTTTGACAGCTGCAGTACATTTATTTCTCAATTGCCTAAAAAACAGCCAATCAGCTGGAGTACCTGTTTTCCTCGCCAAGGCCCAGGCCCGATTCTTTTGCAGAAAAAGACCTGACAATTCAGGAGAGAACCAAGAACTGGTTCGGTTTCTTACTCTGTGCTTCTTAAGCGGGTATGTTTTAGAGTAGATTTGACTGGATTCTTAAAGTTGGGACGGGTTGGTTTAGTTATCCGCTGAGTTAGATTTAGCTCAGTACAAATATCTTTTAATTTATCGGATACTGGTGAAAGCCAATCCAGGTTAAAATCTCCCCAAATCAGTAATTCAGAGTTTGCATAGTTAGACAGTATATCAGATAATTTGCATAGAGTACAAGGAGGAGCTGAGGGGGGGGGATATACCCCTGCTAGAGTTAAATGAGCATTATTACCAAGTACCACATTTAAAACTAGACATTCATATTGCTTTGGGACAGAGGTTGATATGGACACAGAAACATTTAAGCAGCATTTTACATAAATCGCGATACCACCACCTCTACCAACTCTATCAGCTCTAAAAAAAATATTGTACCCAATCAACTGAACATCTGAATCGGGCACAGAACCACACAGCCACGATTCAGATACAATCAGTACGTCAACATTTGATTGCGAGACCAACATTTCAATAAAGTCCAACTTTTGGATCAGGGCTTCTAGCATTCAAATGAATTATTCCAATGCCATTGCTACGGGAATTCATATCAGATGGAGTATCCAGGGTAGCACCTAAAGCTGCACTGAATGAGCAATAAACCATTTTCGGGCTATTGACAGAGCTCCATTTTATGGGGACAAGTTTACTACTAACAATACCTCTCTGCATGTAAGTAGTATTCGCAATACGGTGATTGGACAATAATCTGGGAATTGCAGAAAGGTTGTTAGCTGAAGTTTGTTCCATATTTGCAATTGAGGGACTAATTAATGAAACTGGGAGAGGAGCATTGAACATAGTCTGATAGGGGAGCGTACAATCCCAAAAGTCAACCCCCGAAAAGACACAACGTCAGGTATCAAAGGCTCTACATGAGGCAAGAGTAAGAGACATGTTGGTGGAGAGGATGCTGGAGCCATACCTGTTAAGATGTAAATTGTCCCGAAGAAATAGACCTGGTCGGTCTGTAAAAGCTGCAAAGTTATCCACAAAAGGAATTCCCATGGTGCAGCAGTATCCCTTAAGCCAGGTGTGTAATTGGCGTATACGACTAAAAACCATATCCGTGGGGAATGAAAAGGACTGGAAACAACGCACTGCTTCCCAGATTCCAGCAGCGTATTTATCAATGTTTTAAAATCGTCTCTCAATTTCTCTGACTGCTGGAGTTTAATGTCATTTGACCCAACATGGACAATGACAGTTGAAGCAGCGGAGTGCTTGCTAATAAGTAGCGGTAGCATGGAATTTAGGTCAGGGATCTAGTATACTACTTACCAACTGTTATGACAGGTACTAGATACTACTTACCAACTGTTATGACAGGTACTAGATACTACTTACCAACTGTTATGACAGGTACTAGATACTACTTACCAACTGTTATGACAGGTACTAGATACTACTTACCAACTGTTATGACAGGTTCTAGATACTACTTACCAACTGTTATGACAGGTACTAGATACTACTTACCAACTGTTATGACAGGTACTAGATACTACTTACCAACTGTTATGACAGGTTCTAGATACTACTTACCAACTGTTATGACAGGTACTAGATACTACTTACCAACTGTTATGACAGGTACTAGATACTACATACCAACTGTTATGACAGGTACTAGATACTACTTACCAACTGTTATGACAGGTACTAGACACTACTTACCAACTGTTATGACAGGTACTAGATACTACTTACCAACTGTTATGACAGGTACTAGACACTACTTATCAACTGTTATGACAGGTACTAGATACTACTTACCAACTGTTATGACTGGTACTAGATACTACTTACCAACTGTTATGACAGGTACTAGACACTACTTATCAACTGTTATGACAGGTACTAGATACTACTTACCAACTGTTATGACAGGTACTAGACACTACTTATCAACTGTTATGACAGGTACTAGACACTACTTATCAACTGTTATGACAGGTACTAGATACTACTTACCAACTGTTATGACTGGTACTAGATACTACTTACCAACTGTTATGACAGGTACTAGACACTACTTATCAACTGTTATGACAGGTACTAGATACTACTTACCAACTGTTATGACAGGTACTAGACACTACTTACCAACTGTTATGACAGGTACTAGACACTACTTACCAACTGTTATGACAGGTTCTAGATACTACTTACCAACTGTTATGACAGGTACTAGACACTACTTACCAACTGTTATGACAGGTACTAGACACTACTTACCAACTGTTATGACAGCTACCCGACACGTAGAACCTTTTACTGGGTGTTGTGAGAGGACTCGTGGGTAGGGCTGTGACGTTTATTGGCCAAACAAATGACAGTGGTCACTGTAATATGGAATCATGTAGTAACCAAAAAAGTGTTAAACAAATCAAAATATATTTTATATTTGAGATTCTTCAAATAGCCACACTTTGCCTTGATGACAGCTTTGCACACTCTTGGCATTCTCTCAACCAGCTTCATGAGGTAGTCACCTGGAATGCATTTCAATTAACAGGTGTGCCTTCTTAAAAGTTAATTTGTGGAATTTCTTTCCTTCTTAATGCGTTTGAGCCAATCAGTTGTGTTGTGACAATGTAGGGGGGGTATACAGAAGATAGCCCTATTTGGTAAAAGACCAAGTCCATATTATGGCAAGAACAGCTCAAATAAGCAAAGAGAAACGACAGTCCATCATTACTTTAAGACATGAAGGTCAGTCGATGCTGAACATTTCAAGAACTTTTAAAGTTTATTCAAGTGCAATCGCAAAAACAATCAAGCGCTTTGATGAAACTGGCTCTCATGAGGACCACCACAGGAATGGAAGACCCAGAGTTACCTCTGCTGCAGAGGATACGTCCATTAGAGTTACCAGCCTCAGAAATTGCAGCCCAAATAAATTATTCACAGGGTTCAAGTAACAGACACATCTCAACATCAACTATTCACAGGGGACTGTGTGAATCAGGCCTTCATGGTCGAATTGCTGCAAAGCAACCACTACTAAAGGACATCAATAAGAAGAAGAGACCTGCTTGGGCCAAGAAACACGAGCAATGGACATTAGACCAGTGGAAATTTGTCCTTTGGTCTGGAGTCCAAATTGGAGATTTTTGGTTCCAACCGCCGTGTGTTTTTGAGACGCGGTGTGGGTGAACGGATGATCTCCGCATGTGTATTTACCACCGTAAAGCATGGAGGAGGAGGTGTTATGATGCAGGGGTGCTTTGCTGGTTTCACTGTCTGTGATTTATTGAGAATTCAAGGCACACTTAACCAGCATGGCTACCACAGCATTCTACAGCGATACGCCATCCCATCTGGTTTGGGCTTAGTGGGACTATCATTTGTTTTTCAACAGGACAATGACCCAACACACCTCCAGGCTGTGTAAGGGCTATTTTACCAAGAAGGAGAGTGATGGAGTGCTGCATCAGATGACCTGGCCTCCACAATCCCCTGACCTCAACCCAATTGAGATGGTTTGGGATGAGTCGGAACGCAGAGTGAAGGAAAAGCAGCCAACAAGGTTCTCAGCATATGTGGGAACTCCTTCAAGACTGTTGGAAAAGCATTCCAGGTGAAGCTGGTTGAGTGAATGCCAAGAGTGTGCAAAGCTGTCATCAAGGCAAAGGGTGGCTATTTGAAGAATCTCAAATATAAAATAATATTTTGATTTGTTTAACACTTTTTTTTTGTTTACTACATGATTCCATATGTGTTATTTCATAGTTTTGATGTCTTCACTATTATTCTACAATGTAGAAAATAGTAAAAATAAAGAAAAACCCTTGAATGAGTAGGTCTGTCCAAACTTTTGACTGGTACTGTATATATACAGTGGGGAGAACAAGTATTTGATACACTGCCGATTTTGCAGGTTTTCCTACTTACAAAGCATGTAGAGGTCTGTAATATTTATCATAGGTACACTTCAACTGTGAGAGACGGAATCTAAAACAAAAATCCAGAAAATCACATTGTATGATTTTTAAGTAATTCATTTGCATTTTATTGCATGACATAAGTATTTGATACATCAGAAAAGCAGAACTTAATATTTGGTACAGAAACCTTTGTTTGCAATTACAGAGATCATACGTTTCCTGTAGGTCTTGACCAGGTTTGCACAAAATGTAGAAGGGATTTTGGCCCACTCCTCCATACAGACCTTCTCCAGATCCTTCAGGTTTCGGGGCTGTCGCTGGGCAATACGGACTTTCAGCTCCCTCCAAAGATTTTCTATTGGGTTCAGGTCTGGAGACTGGCTAGGCCACTCCAGGACCTTGAGATGCTTCTTACGGAGCCACTCCTTAATAATAATATGCCATTTAGCAGACGCTTTTATCCAAAGCGACTTACAGTCATGCGTGCATAAATTTTTTGTGTATGGGTGGTCCCGGGGATCGAACCCACTACCTTGGCGTTACAAGCGCCGTGCTCTACCAGCTGAGCTACAGAGGACCACAAAGTTGCCCTGGCTGTGTGTTTCGGGTCGTTGTCATGCTGGAAGACCCAGCCACAACCCATCTTCAATGCTCTTACTGAGGGAAGGAGGTTATTGGCCAAGATCTCACGATACATGGCCCCATCCATCCTCCCCTCAATACGGTGCAGTCGTCCTGTCCCCTTTGCAGAAAAGCATCTCCAAAGAATGATGTTTCCACCTCCATGCTTCACGGTTGGGATGGTGTTCTTGGGGATGTACTCATCCTTCTTCTTCCTCCAAACAAGGCGAGTGGAGTTTAGACCAAAAAGCTCTATTTTTGTCTCATCAGACCACATGACCTTCTCCCATTCCTCCTCTGGATCATCCAGATAATCATTGGCAAACTTCAGACGGGCCTGGACATGCGCTGGCTTGAGCAGGGGGACCTTGCATGCGCTGCAGGATTTTAATCCATGACGGCGTAGTGTGTTACTAATGGTTTTCTTTGAGACTGTGGTCCCAGCTCTCTTCAGCTCATTGACCAGGTCCTGCCGTGTAGTTCTGGGCTGATCCCTCACCTTCCTCATGATCATTGATGACCCACGAGGTGAGATCTTGCATGGAGCCCCAGACCAAGGGTGATTGACCGTCATCTTGAACTTCTTCCATTTTCTAATAATTGCACCAACAGTTGTTGCCTTCTCACCAAGCTGCTTGCCTATTGTCCTGTAGCCCATCCGAGCCTTGTGCAGGTCTACAATTTTATCCCTGATGTCCTTACACAGCTCTCTGGTCTTGGCCATTGTGGAGAGGTTGGATTCTGTTTGATTGAGTGTGTGGACAGGTGTCTTTTATACAGGTAACGAGTTCAAACAGGTGCAGTTAATACAGGTAATGAGTGAAGAACAGGAGTGCTTCTTAAAGAAAAACTAACAGGTCTGTGAGAGCCGGAATTCTTACTGGTTGGTAGGTGATCAAATACTTATGTCATGCAATAAAATGCAAATGAATTACTTAAAAATCATACAATGTGATTTTCTGGATTTTTGTTTTAGATTCCGTCTCTCACAGTTGAAGTGTACCTATGATAAAAATGACAGACCTCTACATGCTTTGTAAGTAGGAAAACCTGCAAAATCGGCAGTGTATCAAATACTTGTTCTCCCCACTGTATATATTCCACTCTCCTTGATAAACAAACATTTTTTCGACTCTCCTCAGCTCCTGACCGCATGCGTTATAGAAATGGAATGAATAGAACGGGCGTCCACATTCAAGTCAACGATGGCATAATGGGTGGACTGGCAGCCATTACAAGTGTACCCATACAGTGGGGAAAAAAAGTATTTAGTCAGCCACCAATTGTGCAAGTTCTCCCACTTAAAAAGATGAGAGAGGCCTGTAATTTTCATCATAGGTACATGTCAACTATGACAGAAGGTACACGTCAACTATGACAGACAAAATGAGAAGAAAAAAATCCAGAAAATCACATTGTAGGATTTTTAATGAATTTATTTGCAAATTATGGTGGAAAATAAGTATTTGGTCAATAACAAAAGTTTCTCAAAACTTTGTTATATACCCTTTGTTGGCAATGACACAGGTCAAACGTTTTCTGTAAGTCTTCACAAGGTTTTCACACACTGTTGCTGGTATTTTGGCCCATTCCTCCATGCAGATCTCCTCTAGAGCAGTGATGTTTTGGGGCTGTCGCTGGGCAACACAGACTTTCAACTCCCTCCAAAGATTTTCTATGGGGTTGAGATCTGGAGACTGGCTAGGCCACTCCAGGACCTTGAAATGCTTCTTACGAAGCCACTCCTTCGTTGCCCGGGCGGTGTGTTTGGGATCATTGTCATGCTGAAAGACCCAGCCACGTTTCATCTTCAATGCCCTTGCTGATGGAAGGAGGTTTTCACTCAAAATCTCACGATACATGGCCCCATTCATTCTTTCCTTTACACGGATCAGTCGTCCTGGTCCCTTTGCAGGAAAACTGCCCCAAAGCATGATGTTTCCACCCCCATGCTTCACAGTAGGTATGGTGTTCTTTGGATGCAACTCAGCATTCTTTGTCCTCCAAACACGACGAGTTGAGTTTTTACCAAAAAGTTATATTTTGGTTTCATCTGACCATATGACATTCTCCCAATCCTCTTCTGGATCATCCAAATGCACTCTAGCAAACTTTAGACGGGCCTGGACATGTACTGGCTTAAGCAGGGGGACACATCTGGCACTGCAGGATTTGAGTCCCTGGCGGCGTAGTGTGTTACTGATGGTAGGCTTTGTTACTTTGGTCCCAGCTCTCTGCAGGTAATTTACTAGGTCCCCCCGTGTGGGTCTGGGATTTTTGCTCACCGTTCTTGTGATCATTTTGACCCCACGGGTGAGATCTTGCGTGGAGCCCCAGATCGAGGGAGATTATCAGTGGTCTTGTATGTCTTCCATTTCCTAATAATTGCTCCCACAGTTGATTTCTTCAAACCAAGCTGCTTACCTATTGCATATTCAGTCTTCCCAGCCTGGTGCAGGTCTACAATTTTGTTTCTGGTGTCCTTTGACAGCTCTTTGGTCTTGGCCATAGTGGAGTTTGGAGTGTGACTGTTTGAGGTTGTGGACAGGTATCTTTTATACTGATAACAAGTTCAAACAGGTGCCATTAATACAGGTAACGAGTGGAGGACAGAGGAGCCTCTTAAAGAAGAAGTTACAGGTCTGTGAGAGCCAGAAATCTTGCTTGTTTGTAGGTGACCAAATACTTATTTTCCACCATAATTTGCAAATAAATTCATTAAAAATCCTACAATGTGATTTTCTGGATTTTTTTCCTCAATTTGTCTGTCATAGTTGACGTGTACCTATGATGAAAATTACAGGCCTCTCTCATCTTTTTAAGTGGGAGAACTTGCACAATTGGTGGCTGACTAAATACTTTTTTTCCCCACTGTAGGAGCAAAGCAGGAAGTGAACCCATCAATATGTGCTGTGATTTGTTGATTTCAACTCAACTGACGTCACAAACAATACGTTCCATTGCATGAGCCACAGAAGTTGACATCCCATTTGAATGAACATTCTACATTACCATGGAAATGATTGCATCACAATACCAGGAAGCCATTGAGAGTGTACCCCTGAGTTTACCACTCAAATTGCCAGGATTAGAGGTTCCAAGCCCGTTCTATTCATTCATTCTATTTCTATGTGACTCAACTGCACGAATGCCTGGTCGTCCCCGTCTTTAAAATATTATACAAAATTATACGGTTATGACGGTTATTTTATTTTCATGCCGGTCTTCATCTAAAGCCGTCAGTTACGGGGATAGGCGGCACTGGTCCTTATTCCACTTGTGTAATAACAAAAAATACTATGCGCATTGGAAATACAAATCAATCACAGATCAACTACAGTTGAAGTCGGAAGTTTACATACACTCAATTAGTATTTGGTAGCGTTGCCTTTTAACTTGTTTAACTTGGGTCAAACATTTCGGGTAGCCTTCCACAAGCTTCCCACAATAAGTTGGGTGAATTTTGGCCCATTCCTCCTGACAGAGCTGGTGAAGTCGGAAGTTTACATACACTTAGGTTGGAGTCATTAAAACTTGTTTTTCAACCACTCCACACATTTCTTGTTAACAAACTATAGTTTTGGCAAGTCGGTTAGGACATCTACTTTGTGCATGACATAAGTAATTTTTCCAACAATTGTTTACAGACAGATTATTTCACTTATAATTCACTGTATCACAATTCCAGTGGGTCAGAACTTTACATAGATTAAGTTGACTGTGCCTTTCAACAGCTTGGAAAATTCCAGAAAATTATGTCATGGCTTTAGAAGCTTTTGATAGGCTGATTGACATAATTTGAGTCAATTGGAGGTGTACCTGTGGATGTATTTCAAGGCCTACCTTCAAACTCAGTGCCTCTTTGCTTGACATCATAGGAAAATCAAAAGAAATCAGCCAAGACCTCAGAAAAAAAATGGTAGACCTCCACAAGTCTGGTTCATCCTTGGGAGCAATTTCCAAACGCCTGAAGGTACTACGTTCATCTGTACAAACAATAGTACGCAAGTATAAACACCATGGGACAACGCAGCCGTCATACCGCTCAGGAAGGAGACGCGTTCTGTCTCCTAGAGATGAATATACTTTGGTGCGAAAAGTGCAAATCAATCCCAGAACAACAGCAAAGGACCTTGTGAAGATGCTGGAGGAAACGGGTACAAAAGTATCTATCTCCACAGTAAAACGAGTCCTATATCGACATAACCTGAAAGGCCGCTCAGCAAGGAAGAAGCTACTGCTCCAAAACCGCCATTAAAAAGCCAGACTACGGTTTGCAACTGCACATGGGGACAAAGATCATACTTTTGTGGATATATTGAAGCAACATCTCAAGACATCAGTCAGGAAGTTAAAGCTTGGTCGCAAATGGGTCTTCCAAATGGACAATGACCCCAAGCATACTTTCAAAGTTGTGGCAAAATGGCTTAAGGACAACAAAGTCAAGGTATTGGGAGTGGCCATCACAAAGCCCTGACCTCAATCCCATAGACAATTTGAGGGCAGAACTGAACAAGTGTGTGCGAGCAAGGAGGCCTACAAACCTGACTCAGTTACACCAGCTCTGTCAGGAGGAATGGGCCAAAATGCACCCAACTTATTGTGGGAAGCTTGTGGAAAGCTACCCGAAACGTTTGACCCAAGTTAAACAATTTAAAGGCAATGCTACCAAATACTAATCGAGTGTATGTAAACTTCTGACCCACTGGGAATGTGATGAAATAAATAAAAGCTGAAATAAATAATTATCTCTACTATTATTCTGACATTTCACATTCTTAAAATAAAGTGGTGATCCTAACTGACCTAAGACAGGGAATTTTTACTAGGATTAAATGTCAGGAATTGTGAAAAACTGAGTTTAAATGTATTTGGCTAAGGTGTATGTAAACTGTATGTAACACCATGAGGTTACAATGGCCTTACTCAAATCATTCTAGCAGTATTACAGACGTATGAGAGTAACATTTGAAGTAATAGAATGTGTCTCTCTCGTCAGGCAGGAGTGTGTGTCCAGGGAAGTGAATCCCCAGGTGTTCTTCTGCTGCTGTGAGGGGAACTACTGCAACGAGGGGTTCACACACCTTCCTGACCTCATCGCCGCCGGCAACAGGGGTGAGTGGACATGACCTTTGAACCCCATTCTTAAAAAAAAAAAACTGACTGACTGACTTACTGGTTGATTGACCTGTGATCTCTTCTCCTCCCAAGTGAAAATCCGTCCCCCTCCCAGAGTGCCGTCTCTGTTGAATATCCTGGTGTACAGTCTGCTAGCTCTGTGTGTTCTGTCGCTGACCCTGCTACTGGCTCTGTGGATGTACCGACACCGAAAATCACCCTACGGACATGTTGACATCAGTGAGGTGAGACCACTCCACTTCAACTAGTGCTGATCTAGGATCACGTCCCCCAGGGACCATATCATCTGCTCTAGGATCACGTCCCCAGGGACCATATCATCTGCTTTAGGATCACGTCCCCCAGGGACCATATCATCTGCTCTAGGATCACGTCCCCAGGGACCATATCATCTGCTCTAGGATCACGTCCCCAGGGACCATATCATCTGCTCTAGGATCACGTCCCCCAGGGACCATATCATCTGCTCTAGGATCACGTCCCCCAGGGACCATATCATCTGCTCTAGGATCACGTCCCCAGGGACCATATCATCTGCTCTAGGATCACGTCCCCCCAGGGACCATATCATCTGCTCTAGGATCACGTCCCCAAGGGACCATATCATCTGCTCTAGGATCACGTCCCCCAGGGACCATATCATCTGCTCTAGGATCACGTCCCCCAGGGACCATATCATCTGCTTTAGGATCACGTCCCCAGGGACCATATCATCTGCTTTAGGATCACGTCCCCCAGGGACCATATCATCTGCTTTAGGATCACGTCCCCAGGGACCATATCATCTGCTCTAGGATCACGTCCCCAGGGACCATATCATCTGCTCTAGGATCACGTCCCCAGGGACCATATCATCTGCTCTAGGATCACGTCCCCCAGGGACCATATCATCTGCTCTAGGATCACGTCCCCAGGGACCATATCATCTGCTCTAGGATCACGTCCCCAGGGACCATATCATCTGCTCTAGGATCACGTCCCCCAAGGACCATATCATCTGCTCTAGGATCACGTCCCCAGGGACCATATCATCTGCTCTAGGATCACGTCCCCCAGGGACCATATCATCTGCTCTAGGATCACGTCCCCAGGGACCATATCATCTGCTCTAGGATCACGTCCCCAGGGACCATATCATCTGCTCTAGGATCACGTCCCCCAGGGACCATATCATCTGCTCTAGGATCACGTCCCCCAGGGACCATATCATCTGCTCTAGGATCACGTCCCCAGGGACCATATCATCTGCTCTAGGATCACGTCCCCAGGGACCATATCATCTGCTTTAGGATCACGTCCCCAGGGACCATATCATCTGCTCTAGGATCACGTCCCCCAGGGACCATATCATCTGCTCTAGGATCACGTCCCCCAGGGACCATATCATCTGCTTTAGGATCACGTCCCCCAGGGACCATATCATCTGCTCTAGGATCAGGTTCCCCAGGGACCATATCATCTGCTCTAGGATCACGTCCCCCAGGGACCATATCATCTGCTCTAGGATCACGTCCCCAGGGACCATATCATCTGCTCTAGGATCACGTCCCCAGGGACCATATCATCTGCTCTAGGATCACGTCCCCCAGGGACCATATCATCTGCTTTAGGATCACGTCCCCCAGGGACCATATCATCTGCTCTAGGATCACGTCCCCCAGGGACCATATCATCTGCTCTAGGATCACGTCCCCCCAGGGACCATATCATCTGCTCTAGGATCACGTCCCCAGGGACCATATCATCTGCTCTAGGATCACGTCCCCCAGGGACCATATCATCTGCTTTAGGATCACGTTCCCCTGGGACCATATCATCTGCTCTAGGATCACGTCCCCCAGGGACCATATCATCTGCTTTAGGATCACGTCCCCCAGGGACCATATCATCTGCTTTAGGATCACGTCCCCAGGGACCATATCATCTGCTTTAGGATCACGTCCCCAGGGACCATATCATCTGCTCTAGGATCACGTCCCCAGGGACCATATCATCTGCTTTAGGATCACGTCCCCCAGGGACCATATCATCTGCTCTAGGATCACGCCCCCAGGGACCATATCATCTGCTCTAGGATCACGTCCCCAGGGACCATATCATCTGCTCTAGGATCACGTCCCCCAGGGACCATATCATCTGCTTTAGGATCACGTCCCCCAGGGACCATATCATCTGCTCTAGGATCACGTCCCCCAGGGACCATATCATCTGCTTTAGGATCACGTCCCCCGGGACCATATCATCTGCTCTAGGATCACGTCCCCAGGGACCATATCATCTGCTCTAGGATCACGTCCCCCAGGGACCATATCATCTGCTCTAGGATCACGTCCCCAGGGACCATATCATCTGCTCTAGGATCACGTCCCCCAGGGACCATATCATCTGCTTTAGGATCACGTCCCCAGGGACCATATCATCTTGCTCTAGGATCACGTCCCCAGGGACCATATCATCTGCTTTAGGATCAGGTTCCCCTGGGACCATATCATCTGCTTTAGGATCACGTCCCCCAGGGACCATATCATCTGCTCTAGGATCACGTCCCCCAGGGACCATATCATCTGCTCTAGGATCACGTCCCCAGGGACCATATCATCTGCTTTAGGATCACGTCCCCAGGGACCATATCATCTGCTTTAGGATCACGTCCCCCAGGGACCATATCATCTGCTCTAGGATCACGTCCCCAGGGACCATATCATCTGCTCTAGGATCACGTCCCCCAGGGACCATATCATCTGCTTTAGGATCACGTCCCCCAGGGACCATATCATCTGCTTTAGGATCACGTCCCCAGGGACCATATCATCTGCTTTAGGATCACGTCCCCCTGGGACCATATCATCTGCTCTAGGATCACGTCCCCCAGGGACCATATCATCTGCTCTAGGATCACGTCCCCCAGGGACCATATCATCTGCTCTAGGATCACGTCCCCCAGGGACCATATCATCTGCTCTAGGATCACGTCCCCCAGGGACCATATCATCTGCTCTAGGATCACGTCCCCCAGGGACCATATCATCTGATCTAGGATCACGTCCCCAGGGACCATATCATCTGCTCTAGGATCACGTCCCCCAGGGACCATATCATCTTTTGCTGTCTAGGATCACGTCCCCAGGGACCATATCATCTGCTTTAGGATCACGTCCCCAGGGACCATATCATCTGCTCTAGGATCACGTCCCCCAGGGACCATATCATCTGCTCTAGGATCACGTCCCCCAGGGACCATATCATCTTATTGCTCTAGGATCACGTCCCCAGGGACCATATCATCTGCTTTAGGATCACGTCCCCCAGGGACCATATCATCTGATCTAGGATCACGTCCCCAGGGACCATATCATATGCTCTAGGATCACGTCCCCCAGGGACCATATCATCTTATTGCTGATCTAGGATCACGTCCCCCAGGGACCATATCATCTGCTCTAGGATCACGTCCCCCAGGGACCATATCATCTGCTTTAGGATCACGTCCCCAGGGACCATATCATCTGCTCTAGGATCACGTCCCCAGGGACCATATCATCTGCTCTAGGATCAGGTTCCCCAGGGACCATATCATCTGCTCTAGGATCACGCCCCCAGGGACCATATCATCTGCTCTAGGATCACGCCCCCAGGGACCATATCATCTGCTTTAGGATCACGTCCCCCAGGGACCATATCATCTGCTCTAGGATCACGTCCCCGGGACCATATCATCTGCTCTAGGATCACGTCCCCCAGGGACCATATCATCTGCTCTAGGATCACGTCCCCCAGGGACCATATCATCTGCTCTAGGATCACGTCCCCCAGGGACCATATCATCTGCTCTAGGATCACGTCCCCCAGGGACCATATCATCTGCTCTAGGATCACGTCCCCAGGGACCATATCATCTGCTTTCAGGATCACGTCCCCCAGGGACCATATCATCTGCTCTAGGATCACGCTCCCCAGGGACCATATCATCTGCTCTAGGATCACGTCCCCAGGGACCATATCATCTGCTCTAGGATCACGTCCCCAGGGACCATATCATCTGCTCTAGGATCACGTCCCCAGGGACCATATCATCTGCTCTAGGATCACGTCCCCAGGGACCATATCATCTGCTCTAGGATCACGTCCCCCAGGGACCATATCATCTGCTCTAGGATCACGTCCCCAGGGACCATATCATCTGCTCTAGGATCACGTCCCCCAGGGACCATATCATCTGCTCTAGGATCACGTCCCCCAGGGACCATATCATCTGCTTTAGGATCACGTCCCCAGGGACCATATCATCTGCTTTAGGATCACGTCCCCCAGGGACCATATCATCTGAAAGGGAATTCTTTATTCATTATGATTCTATATCAGCACAAACAAGACAGTTTCATGAAAAAAGGTTGTGTTTACACAGGCAGCCCAATTCTGATCTCTTGCATAATTATTGGCAAAAGATCTGATTTTGTTAAAAGAACAATTATTGGCAAAGGATCACAGCCAAACACCTACACATAAAGAAGGTCAAGGAAAGTATCAGAGAATTGATGGAATGTGATATGGAATTGATGGAATGTGATATGGAATTGATGGAATGTGATATGGAATTGATGGAATGTGATATGGAATTGATGGAATGTGATATGGAATTGATGGAATGTGATATGGAATTGATGGAATGTGATATGGAATTGATGGAATGTGATATGGAATTAATGGAATGTGATATGGAATTAATGGAATGTGATATGGAATTAATGGAATGTGATATGGAATTGTTCATCAGGTTGTAGTGCTTTCTCCCTCTCTCTGTCTGTGTGTCAGGACCCCGGGCAAACCCCTCCCTCTCCCATGGTGGGGCTGAAGCCTCTGCAGTTACTGGAGGTGAAGGCTAGGGGGCGCTTCGGCTGTGTGTGGAAGGCCCAACTGATGAGTGAATATGTGGCTGTGAAGATCTTCCCTGTTCAGGTAAGAGAGTCTGGGGTTTATGAGATTTGACGATACTGTATTGCTGTGGAGGAAACCATGTTCCATCTGCAGAAGTACAGTTGCTAGTTACAGAGATTTTGTATATATTATTGCCTGTTTTCTGTGTAGACCTACAAAACATAAAAATCAGACCACGTTTCAAGCACAGTTGAGGATGTACCATCACTCCTATGAACAATGTCACCTTCCGGAGACATTTGAAACCCCACCTCTTTAAGGAATACCTGGGATAGGATAAAGCAATCCTTCTACCCCCCACACACACAGCGGAGTCGCTCACCACCTTCCGGAGACATTTGAAACCCCACCTCTTTAAGGAATACCTGGGATAGGATAAAGTAATCCTTCTACCCCCCCCCCCCCCACACACACAGCGGAGTCGCTCACCACCTTCCGGAGACATTTGAAACCCCACCTCTTTAAGGAATACCTGGGATAGGATAAAGTAATCCTTCTACCCCCCCCACACACAGCGGAGTCGCTCACCACCTTCCGGAGACATTTGAAACCCCACCTCTTTAAGGAATACCTGGGATAGGATAAAGTAATCCTTCTACCCCCCCCCCCCAAACAAATAAAAAATAAAAAAAATTGTAAAGTGGTTATCCCACTGGCTATAGGGTGAATGCATCAATTTGTGAGTCGCTCTGGTCTAGAGCGTCTGCTAAATGACGTAAATGTGCCCTTGAGCAAGGCACTTAACCCTAATTGCTCCTGTAAGTCGCTCTGGATAAGAGCGTCTGCTAAATGACTAAAATGTAAAATATTAGGGAAGGGGGACACCTAGTCAGTTGTTCAACTGAATGCATTCAACCAAAATATGTCTTCCACATTTAACCCAAACCCCTCTGAATCAGACGTCCACATCATCGGTGCCCAGGGAACAGTTGTTGTTCGGGGTTAACTGCCTTGCTCAAGGGCAGAACGGCAGATTTTTCCACCTTGCCGGGTCGGGATTCGAACCAGCAACCTTTCCGTTACTGGCCCAACGCTCTTAACCGCTAGGCTACCTGATGTACCTTGTAGGGCTGGGAATTGCCAAGGACCTCACGATACGATATTATCACGATACTTACAGTGAGGGAAAAAAGTATTTGATCCCCTGCTGATTTTGTACATTTGCCCACTGACAAAGAAATGATCAGTCTATAATTTTAATGGTAGGTTTATTTGAATAGTGAGAGACAGAATAACAACAAAAAAATCCAGAAAATCGCATGTCAAAAATGTTATAAATTGATTTGCATTTTAATGAGGGAAATATGTATTTGACCCCCTCTTAATCAGAAAGATTTCTGGCTCCCAGGTGTCTTTTATACAGGTAACGAGCTGAGATTAGGAGCACACTCTTAAAGGGAGTGCTCCTAATCTCAGCTTGTTACCTGTATAAAAGACACCTGTCCACAGAAGCAATCAATCAATCAGATTCCAAACTCTCCACCATGGCCAAGACCAAAGAGCTCTCCAAGGATGTCAGGGACAAGATTGTAGACCTACACAAGGCTAGAATGGGCTACAAGACCATCGCCAAGCAGCTTGGTGAGAAGGTGACAACAGTTGGTGCGATTATTCGCTAATGGAAGAAACACAAAAGAACTGTCAATCTCCCTCGGCCTGGGGCTCCATGCAAGATCTCACCTCGTGGAGTTGCAATGATCATGAGAACGGTGAGGAATCAGCCCAGAACTACACGGGAGGATCTTGTCAATGATCTCAAGGCAGCTGGGACCATAGTCACCAAGAAAACAATTGGTAACACACTACGCCGTGAAGGACTGAAATCCTGCAGCGCCCGCAAGGTCCCCCTGCTCAAGAAAGCACATATACAGGGCCGTCTGAAGTTTGCCAATGAACATCTGAATGATTCAGAGGAGAACTGGGTGAAAGTGTTGTGGTCAGATGAGACCAAAATCGAGCTCTTTGGCATCAACTCAACTCGCCGTGTTTGGAGGAGGAGGAATGCTGCCTATGATCCCAAGAACACCATCCCCACCGTCAAACATGGAGGTGGAAACATTATGCTTTGGGGGTGTTTTTCTGCTAAGGGGACAGGACAACTTCATCGCAACAAAGGGACGATGGACGGCGCCGTGTACCGTCAAATCTTGGGTGAGAACCTCCTTCCCTCAGCCAGGGCATTGAAAATGGGTCGTGGATGGGTATTCCAGCATGACAATGACCCAAAACACACGCCCAAGGCAACAAAGGAGTGGCTCAAGAAGAAGCACATTAAGGTCCTGGAGTGGCCTAGCCAGTCTCCAGACCTTAATCCCATAGAAAATCTGTGGAGGGAGCTGAAGGTTCGAGTTGCCAAACGTCAGCCTCGAAACCTTAATGACTTGGAGAAGATCTGCAAAGAGGAGTGGAACAAAATCCCTCCTGAGATGTGTGCAAACCTGGTGGCCAACTACAAGAAACGTCTGACCTCTGTGATTGCCAACAAGGGTTTTGCCACCAAGTACTAAGTCATGTTTTGCAGAGGGGTCAAATACTTATTTCCCTCATTAAAATGCAAATCAATTTATAACATTTTTTACATGCGTTTTTCTGGATTTTTTTGTTGTTATTCTGTCTCTCACTGTTCAAATAAAACTACCATTAAAATTATAGACTGATCATGTCTTTGTCAGTGGGCAAACGTACAAAATCAGCAGGGGAACAAATACTTTTTTCCCTCAATGTAGGTGCTGTATTGCGATTCGACACTGTGATTGTATTGTTATTTGATGTTCCTAACATATTGCTCACAATATGTCTGCTGCTTAGACGAGAGAGAGTGTGGGAACATGAGTTTTTATCAGTCATGGAAATAAAAGATAGAGAAACAAGCTATAGGAAGAAAAATAATGGAATTCTGGCTCTCACCTCATCCACACTTCTGATTAGTTCTTTGAATATATGACTTGGTTTTTCTCCAACTCTGTACTGTTGATCGTTCAGGAAATAAGATATTTAGGCCTACATATCATGCATATTCCCTATATAGTGCACTACTTTTGACTAGTGGCCTATCGGCTCTGGTCAAAAGTAGTGGACTATTTAGGGAATACAGTGATATTTGGGACGCAGGTCTGGAAACTTCTGGAACATTCTTGTGCTGAAGCCAAGAGAAGAATCTCCCCCTCGACGGAATGATCACATCTTGGTTTGTAGAAAGTGCCAATTCCCAACTCTAACAGATGTGTCCCAGCGCAGTCCAGAGTCAAAACGATCTTTCTTGATCAATCTATTCCAACCAACAGTATGGTTGAAGGAAACCGGGCTGTAGGCTGTCTATCATGCAGAAAATAGATAATAATAATAATAAGCCATTTAGCAGACGCTTTTATCCAAAGCGACTTAAAGTCATGTGCGCATACATTTTTACGTATGGGTGGTCCCGGGGATCGAACCCACTACCCTGGCGTTACAAGCGCCATGCTCTACCACAGGACCACATTGGAAGACTAAATAAGGCCTTGCTCACCAGAATGCCATAAATAATAGAATGACTGCTTCAATTTAGTTGACATCAGTAAAGTTTTCTGTGTCATATCTGCTTCTTTCGCGGGCAATGATGTTTAGGGACCGGGGAGAAAAATCTGACAGATTTTCTGTGCAGAATTTCCAAATTACATCAGTTTGACCGGTTGTAAGGACATACAGTGGGGGAAAAAAGTATTTAGTCAGCCACCAATTGTGCAAGTTCTCCAACTTAAAAAGATGAGAGAGGCCTGTAATTTTCATCATAGGTACACGTGAACTATGACAGACAAATTGAGAAAAAAAAATCCAGAAAATCACATTGTAGGATTTTTTATGAATTTATTTGCAAATTATGGTGGAAAATAAGTATTTGGTCACCTACAAACAAGCAAGATTTCTGGCTCTCACAGACCTGTAACTTCTTCTTTAAAAGGCTCCTCTGTCCTCCACTCGTTACCTGTATTAATGGCACCTGTTTGAACTTGTTATCAGTATAAAAGATACCTGTCCAAAACCTCAAACAGTCACACTCCAAACTCCACTATGGCCAAGACCAAAGAGCTGTCAAAGGACACCAGAAACAAAATTGTAGACCTGCACCAGGCTGGGAAGACTGAATCTGCAATAGGTAAGCAGCTTGGTTTGAAGAAATCAACTGTGGGAGCAATTATTAGGAAATGGAAGACATACAAGAGCACTGATAATCTCCCTCGATCTGGGGCTCCACGCAAGATCTCACCCCATGGGGTCAAAATGATCACAAGAACGGTGAGCAAAAATCCCAGAACCACACGGGGGGACCTAGTGAATGACCTTTAGGGAGCTGGGACCAAAGTAACAAAGCCTACCATCAGTAACACACTACGCCGCCAGGGACTCAAATCCTGCAGTGCAAGACGTGTCCCCCTGCTTAAGCCAGTACATGTCCAGGCCCGTCTGAAGTTTGCTAGAGTGCATTTGGATGATCCAGAAGAGGATTGGGAGAATGTCATATGGTCAGATGAAACCAAAATAGAACTTTTTGGTAAAAACTCAACTCGTCGTGTTTGGAGGACAAAGAATGCTGAGTTGCATCCAAAGAACACCATACCTACTGTGAAGCATGGGGGTGGAAACATCATGCTTTGGGGCTGTTTTTCAGCAAAGGGACCAGGACGACTGATCCGTGTAAAGGAAAGAATGAATGGGGCCATGTATCGTGAGATTTTGAGTGAAAACCTCCTACCATCACCAAGAGCATTGAAGATGAAACGTGGCTGGGTCTTTCAGCATGACAATGATCCCAAACACACCGCCCGGGCAACGAAGGAGTGGCTTCGTAAGAAGCATTTCATGGTCCTGGAGTGGCCTAGCCAGTCTCCAGATCTCAACCCCATAGACAATCTTTGGAGGGAGTTGAAAGTCTGTGTTGCCCAGTGACAGCCCCAAAACATCACTGCTCTAGAGGAGATCTGCATGGAGGAATGGGCCAAAATACCAGCAACAGTGTGTGAAAACCTTGTGAAGACTTACAGAAAACGTTTGACCTGTGTCATTGCCAACAAAGGGTATATAACAAAGTATTGAGAAACTTTTGTTATTGACCAAATACTTATTTTCCACCATAATTTGCAAATAAATTCATTAAAATCCTACAATGTGATTTTCTGGAATTTTTTTCTCATTTTGTCTGTCATAGTTGACGTGTACCTATGATGAAAATTACAGGCCTCTCTCATCTTTTTAAGTTGGAGAACTTGCACAATTGGTGGCTGACTAAATACTTTTTTCCCCACTGTAGAAAGCTGTGAAAACGACCCAACATGTTTCTGATCAGATTTCAGTTCGGTTTGGACGCATGTCCAGGTATCAGTTTCAATTTAGCCCATCTGAACAGCAGGCTACAGTTCCCTTGACGTGCCATAGGCCTATTTGAAGTCCCCGTCTTGTCACTTGTCGAATTTGTATAGCGCCTCACAATCACCACAGATAACACAGCAGACACTGCTATCAATCCTGTTTTACCACTTCACCAAATCATTCACAACATCACTGTTCTGGCCCTCCCTTCTCCCAAACTTTTAACTCTCCATTTCACAGCTTTTCTCTTTATTCAATTCAACTCTGACATTGTCCTTTTTTTGCCTCAGTGGATCGATCGTAACTGTTTCTGCCCGTTTCCCAAAAAGCGTTTGGCGTGTTTTAGTTAGACCCTAAAGCTCAGGCTTACTCACTAATGTCAGATAGCATCAAATAATGAAAGACAAACCTCATTCTAGCCTATACTGTAGATAGAAATTGAACAAGAATGATTGTTTTCTCTTTATTCAACTCCGCCTTCACCCCCCCGCTGTTCTTCCACACTATGTAATGACCCTAAACCCTCCCGCCCTGCGGAAATAACCATGGGGACTGCGGGTTATAGGGTCAACCACGGGACTGCGGGTTATGGTCAACCACGGGGACTGCGGGTTATGAGTCAACCACGGGACTGCGGTTAGAGCAACCACGGGGACTGCGGGTTATGGTCAACCACGGGACTGCGGGTTATGGGTCAACCACGGGACTCGTTATGAGCACCACGGGACTGCGTTAAGCAACCACGGACTGTTATAGGGTCAACCACCGTGAGTCAACCACGGGACTGCGGGTTATGGGTCAACCACGGGGACTGCGGGTTATGGGTCAACCACGGGGACTGCGGGTTATGGGTCAACCACGGGGACTGCGGGTTATGAGTCAACCCGCGCATCACTAACACACACACACACACACACAAAATATGGATGGGCAATTTGAAATATTTTCACTATTTGAATAATATCCTTAAAAAAAAATAATATCTGATATCCGGATAGTCTAAATACATGTGGTTTGTATGTAACATTTTTGTCAGAGAGGGGTGCTGCTCTGCTTGGGCAACAGGGCGGGGGAAGGGCTTGTGCTGTGGAGGGAGGGAGTAGGTATACTAGTGCTAGTCAGACCAACATGTTGCTGCCATAGGTTATCTATCATACCATCTGGTGGTGCCTGTCTTGACTGCATCCAATCGATGTAAAGAAGCTAGCTGCGCTAGTTAGCCAGCTAAGTTAGCCAACTAGCTAGCAAGGCTAATGGAGGCTATTTTTCTGCACTCCCCGTCCTTGTCTACAACAACTGCATTCAGATTAAACAGCAGCCCGCCTGTTGTTCGTTGTTGTTCCTTCTCATTAATGTGGCTTCATTCGGTGCTTTTATATCCCATTTTACATATTAGAAATATAAAAAATAATCCTGAAGCAACAGGAAATGTGAATTATTATGTAAATTATAATTAATGGACATTTTTGTAGGGGATGATACATTTTCTGTTAGGGCAAATCAAGTCTGACATTTCTAAGTGGAAATTGCACTAGAAGGCTTTTTAAAACTCAAATACACTACAAGTTTGCATTTTCCTGCTGTACAGGAAAATTCTCAGCAACAAAAGTCTGGTCAAATTAAGATCCTACATCTGACTGTTAGTGTTGCTTTGATTGCCATGACAACAAGCTACATGGGTGAAACTTGTGCAGGTTACCGGTATGTCTTTTATGGAGCGCACGTCATAAAAACAACATTCAAAAGTTTGTTTTATTAAATTTAGAATGTCAAATGTCATGGTATAAACTTATGTATATAGAGAAGCTGATTAAACAGCATGATCATTACACAGGTGCACCCTGTGCTGGGGACCATAAAAGGCCACTCTAAAATGTGCAGTTTTGTCACACAACACAATGCCACAGATGTCTCAAGTTTTGAGGGCTCTTGCAGGACTGCTGACTGCAGGAACGTCCACCAGAGCTGTTGCCAGATAATATAATGTTAATTTCTCTACCATAAGCCGCCTCCAACATCGTTTTAGAGAATTTGGCAGAATGTCCAACCGGCCTCACAACCGCAGACCACGTGTAACAGTCCTCTGTCTTCTCTACAGTACTGGATACACCTGTCCTCTGTCTTCTCTACAGTACTGGATACACCTGTCCTCTGTCTTCACCACAGTACTGGATACACCTGTCCTCTGTCTTCACTACAGTACTGGATACACCTGTCCTCTGTCTTCTCTACAGTACTGGATACACCTGTCCTCTGTCTTCTCTACAGTACTGGATACACCTGTCCTCTGTCTTCTCTACAGTACTGGATACACCTGTCCTCTGTCTTCATCACAGTACTGGATACACCTGTCTTCACTACAGTACTGGATACACCTGTCCTCTGTCTTCTCTACAGTACTGGATACACCTGTCCTCTGTCTTCTCTACAGTACTGGATACACCTGTCCTCTGTCTTCATCACAGTACTGGATACACCTGTCTTCACTACAGTACTGGATACACCTGTCCTCTGTCTTCTCTACAGTACTGGATACACCTGTCCTCTGTCTTCTCTACAGTACTGGATACACCTGTCCTCTGTCTTCATCACAGTACTGGATACACCTGTCCTCTGTCTTCTCTACAGTACTGGATACACCTGTCCTCTGTCTTCTCTACAGTACTGGATACACCTGTCCTCTGTCTTCTCTACAGTACTGTACTGGATACACCTGTCCTCTGTCTTCTCTACAGTACTGGATACACCTGTCCTCTGTCTTCTCTACAGTACTGGATACACCTGTCCTCTGTCTTCTCTACAGTACTGGATACACCTGTCCTCTGTCTTCTCTACAGTACTGGATACACCTGTCCTCTGTCTTCTCTACAGTACTGGATACACCTGTCCTCTGTCTTCACTACAGTACTGGATACACCTGTCCTCTGTCTTCTCTACAGTACTGTACTGGATACACCTGTCCTCTGTCTTCTCTACAGTACTGGATACACCTGTCCTCTGTCTTCTCTACAGTACTGGATACACCTGTCCTCTGTCTTCTCTACAGTACTGGATACACCTGTCCTCTGTCTTCTCTACAGTACTGGATACACCTGTCCTCTGTCTTCTCTACAGTACTGGATACACCTGTCCTCTGTCTTCACTACAGTACTGGATACACCTGTCCTCTGTCTTCTCTACAGTACTGGATACACCTGTCCTCTGTCTTCTCTACAGTACTGGATACACCTGTCCTCTGTCTTCTATACAGTACTGGATACACCTGTCCTCTGTCTTCTCTACAGTACTGGATACACCTGTCCTCTGTCTTCTCTACAGTACTGGATACACCTGTCCTCTGTCTTCACTACAGTACTGGATACACCTGTCCTCTGTCTTCATCACAGTACTGGATACACCTGTCCTCTGTCTTCTCTACAGTACTGGATACACCTGTCCTCTGTCTTCTCTACAGTACTGGATACACCTGTCCTCTGTCTTCTCTACAGTACTGGATACACCTGTCCTCTGTCTTCTCTACAGTACTGGATACACCTGTCCTCTGTCTTCTCTACAGTACTGGATACACCTGTCCTCTGTCTTCTCTACAGTACTAGATACACCTGTCCTCTGTCTTCTCTACAGTACTGGATACACCTGTCCTCTGCACTGGATACACCTGTCCTCTGTCTTCTCTACAGTACTGGATACACCTGTCCTCTGTCTTCACTACAGTACTGGATACACCTGTCCTCTGTCCTCTGTCTTCACTACAGTACTGGATACACCTGTCCTCTGTCTTCTCTACAGTACTGGATACACCTGTCCTCTGTCTTCTCTACAGTACTGGATACACCTGTCCTCTGTCTTCACTACAGTACTGGATACACCTGTCCTCTGTCTTCTATACAGTACTGGATACACCTGTCCTCTGTCTTCACTACAGTACTGGATACACCTGTCCTCTGTCTTCTCTACAGTACTGGATACACCTGTCCTCTGTCTTCTCTACAGTACTGGATACACCTGTCCTCTGTCTTCTCTACAGTACTGGATACACCTGTCCTCTGTCTTCTCTACAGTACTGGATACACCTGTCCTCTGTCTTCACTACAGTACTGGATACACATGTCCTCTGTCTTCACTACAGTACTGGATACACCTGTCCTCTGTCTTCATCACAGTACTGGATACACCTGTCCTCTGTCTTCTATACAGTACTGGATACACCTGTCCTCTGTCTTCTATACAGTACTGGATACACCTGTCCTCTGTCTTCTCTACAGTACTGGATACACCTGTCCTCTGTCTTCTCTACAGTACTGGATACACCTGTCCTCTGTCTTCATCACAGTACTGGATACACCTGTCTTTCACTACAGTACTGGATACACCTGTCCTCTGTCTTCTCTACAGTACTGGATACACCTGTCCTCTGTCTTCATCACAGTACTGGATACACCTGTCTTCACTACAGTACTGGATACACCTGTCCTCTGTCTTCTCTACAGTACTGGATACACCTGTCCTCTGTCTTCTCTACAGTACTGGATACACCTGTCCTCTGTCTTCTCTACAGTACTGGATACACCTGTCCTCTGTCTTCATCACAGTACTGGATACACCTGTCCTCTGTCTTCTCTACAGTACTGGATACACCTGTCCTCTGTCTTCATCACAGTACTGGATACACCTGTCCTCTGTCTTCATCACAGTACTGGATACACCTGTCTTCTCTACAGTACTGGATACACCTGTCCTCTGTCTTCATCACAGTACTGGATACACCTGTCCTCTGTCTTCTCTACAGTACTGGATACACCTGTCCTCTGTCTTCTCTACAGTACTGGATACACCTGTCCTCTGTCTTCTCTACAGTACTGGATACACCTGTCCTCTGTCTTCTCTACAGTACTGGATACACCTGTCCTCTGTCTTCTCTACAGTACTGGATACACCTGTCCTCTGTCTTCTCTACAGTACTGGATACACCTGTCCTCTGTATTCACTACAGTACTAAATACACCTGTCTTCACTACAGTACTGGATACACCTGTCCTCTGTCTTCTCTACAGTACTGGATACACCTGTCCTCTGTCTTCTCTACAGTACTGGATACACCTGTCCTCTGTCTTCTCTACAGTACTGGATACACCTGTCCTCTGTCTTCTCTACAGTACTGGATACACCTGTCCTCTGTCTTCTCTACAGTACTGGATACACCTGTCCTCTGTCTTCTCTACAGTACTGGATACACCTGTCCTCCGTCTTCATCACAGTACTGGATACACCTGTCCTCTGTCTTCTCTACAGTACTGGATACACCTGTCCTCTGTCTTCATCACAGTACTGGATACACCTGTCCTCTGTCTTCTCTACAGTACTGGATACACCTGTCCTCTGTCTTCTCTACAGTACTGGATACACCTGTCCTCTGTCTTCTCTACAGTACTGGATACACCTGTCCTCTGTCTTCTCTACAGTACTGGATACACCTGTCCTCTGTCTTCTCTACAGTACTGGATACACCTGTCCTCTGTCTTCACTACAGTACTGGATACACCTGTCCTCTGTCTTCTCTACAGTACTGGATACACCTGTCCTCTGTCTTCACCACAGTACTGGATACACCTGTCCTCTGTCTTCACTAGAGTACTGGATACACCTGTCCTCTGTCTTCTCTACAGTACTGGATACACCTGTCCTCTGTCTTCACTACAGTACTGGATACACCTGTCCTCTGTCTTCACTACAGTACTGGATACACCTGTCCTCTGTCTTCTCTACAGTACTGGATACACCTGTCCTCTGTCCTCTGTCTTCACTACAGTACTGGATACACCTGTCCTCTGTCTTCACTACAGTACTGGATACACCTGTCCTCTGTCTTCTCTACAGTACTGGATACACCTGTCCTCTGTCTTCACTAGAGTACTGGATACACCTGTCCTCTGTCTTCACTAGAGTACTGGATACACCTGTCCTCTGTCTTCTCTACAGTACTGGATACACCTGTCCTCTGTCTTCACTAGAGTACTGGATACACCTGTCCTCTGTCTTCACTAGAGTACTGGATACACCTGTCCTCTGTCTTCACTACAGTACTGGATACACCTGTCCTCTGTCTTCACTACAGTACTGGATACACCTGTCCTCTGTCTTCTCTACAGTACTGGATACACCTGTCCTCTGTCTTCACTAGAGTACTGGATACACCTGTCCTCTGTCTTCTCTACAGTACTGGATACACCTGTCCTCTGTCTTCACTACAGTACTGGATACACCTGTCCTCTGTCTTCACCACAGTACTGGATACACCTGTCCTCTGTCTTCACCACAGTACTGGATACACCTGTCCTCTGTCTTCACCACAGTACTGGATACACCTGTCCTCTGTCTTCACTACAGTACTGGATACACCTGTCCTCTGTCTTCTCTACAGTACTGGATACACCTGTCCTCTGTCTTCACTACAGTACTGGATACACCTGTCCTCTGTCTTCTCTACAGTACTGGATACACCTGTCCTCTGTCCTCTGTCTTCACTACAGTACTGGATACACCTGTCCTCTGTCTTCTCTACAGTACTGGATACACCTGTCCTCTGTCTTCTCTACAGTACTGGATACACCTGTCTTCACTACAGTACTGGATACACCTGTCCTCTGTCTTCTCTACAGTACTGGATACACCTGTCCTCTGTCTTCTCTACAGTACTGGATACACCTGTCCCTCTGTCTTCTCTACAGTACTGGATACACCTGTCTTCACTACAGTACTGGATACACCTGTCCTCTGTCTTCTCTACAGTACTGGATACACCTGTCCTCTGTCTTCTCTACAGTACTGGATACACCTGTCCTCTGTCTTCTCTACAGTACTGGATACACCTGTCCTCTGTCTTCTCTACAGTACTGGATACACCTGTCCTCTGTCTTCACTACAGTACTGGATACACCTGTCCTCTGTCTTCACTACAGTACTGGATACACCTGTCCTCTGTCTTCTCTACAGTACTGGATACACCTGTCCTCTGTCTTCACTACAGTACTGGATACACCTGTCCTCTGTCTTCTCTACAGTACTGGATACACCTGTCCTCTGTCTTCACTACAGTACTGGATACACCTGTCCTCTGTCTTCTCTACAGTACTGGATACACCTGTCCTCTGTCTTCTCTACAGTACTGGATACACCTGTCCTCTGTCTTCATCACAGTACTGGATACACCTGTCCTCTGTCTTCTCTACAGTACTGGATACACCTGTCCTCTGTCTTCACTACAGTACTGGATACACCTGTCCTCTGTCTTCTCTACAGTACTGGATACACCTGTCCTCTGTCTTCTCTACAGTACTGGATACACCTGTCCTCTGTCTTCTCTACAGTACTGGATACACCTGTCCTCTGTCTTCTCTACAGTACTGGATACACCTGTCCTCTGTCTTCTCTACAGTACTGGATACACCTGTCCTCTGTCTTCACTACAGTACTGGATACACCTGTCCTCTGTCTTCTCTACAGTACTGGATACACCTGTCCTCTGTCTTCACTACAGTACTGGATACACCCTGTCTTCACTACAGTACTGGATACACCTGTCCTCTGTCTTCTCTACAGTACTGGATACACCTGTCTTCACTACAGTACTGGATACACCTGTCCTCTGTCTTCTCTACAGTACTGGATACACCTGTCCTCTGTCTTCTCTACAGTACTGGATACACCTGTCCTCTGTCTTCTCTACAGTACTGGATACACCTGTCCTCTGTCTTCTCTACAGTACTGGATACACCTGTCCTCTGTCTTCACTACAGTACTGGATACACCTGTCCTCTGTCTTCTCTACAGTACTGGATACACCTGTCCTCTGTCTTCACTACAGTACTGGATACACCTGTCCTCTGTCTTCACTACAGTACTGGATACACCTGTCCTCTGTCTTCTCTACAGTACTGGATACACCTGTCCTCTGTCTTCTCTACAGTACTGGATACACCTGTCCTCTGTCTTCTCTACAGTACTGGATACACCTGTCCTCTGTCTTCTCTACAGTACTGGATACACCTGTCCTCTGTCTTCTCTACAGTACTGGATACACCTGTCCTCTGTCTTCTCTACAGTACTGGATACACCTGTCCTCTATCTTCACCACAGTACTGGATACACCTGTCCTCTGTCTTCTCTACAGTACTGGATACACCTGTCCTCTGTCTTCTCTACAGTACTGGATACACCTGTCCTCTGTCTTCTCTACAGTACTGGATACACCTGTCCTCTGTCCTCTGTCTTCACTACAGTACTGGATACACCTGTCCTCTGTCTTCACTACAGTACTGGATACACCTGTCCTCTGTCTTCTCTACAGTACTGGATACACCTGTCCTCTGTCTTCTCTACAGTACTGGATACACCTGTCCTCTGTCTTCTCTACAGTACTGGATACACCTGTCCTCTGTCTTCACTACAGTACTGGATACACCTGTCCTCTGTCTTCACTACAGTACTGGATACACCTGTCCTCTGTCTTCACTAGAGTACTGGATACACCTGTCCTCTGTCTTCTCTACAGTACTGGATACACCTGTCCTCTGTCCTCTGTCTTCACTACAGTACTGGATACACCTGTCCTCTGTCTTCACTAGAGTACTGGATACACCTGTCCTCTGTCTTCTCTACAGTACTGGATACACCTGTCCTCTGTCTTCTCTACAGTACTGGATACACCTGTCCTCTGTCTTCACTACAGTACTGGATACACCTGTCCTCTGTCCTCTGTCTTCACTACAGTACTGGATACACCTGTCCTCTGTCTTCTCTACAGTACTGGATACACCTGTCCTCTGTCTTCTCTACAGTACTGGATACACCTGTCCTCTGTCTTCTCTACAGTACTGGATACACCTGTCCTCTGTCTTCACTACAGTACTGGATACACCTGTCCTATGTCTTTCCTACAGTACTGGATACACCTGTCCTCTGTCTTCTCTACAGTACTGGATACACCTGTCCTCTGTCTTCTCTACAGTACTGGATACACCTGTCCTCTGTTTTCTCTACAGTACTGGATACACCTGTCCTCTGTCTTCTCTACAGTACTGGATACACCTGTCCTCTGTCTTCACTACAGTACTGGATACACCTGTCCTCTGTCTTCTCTACAGTACTGGATACACCTGTCCTCTGTCTTCACTACAGTACTGGATACACCTGTCTTCACTACAGTACTGGATACACCTGTCCTCTGTCTTCTCTACAGTACTGGATACACCTGTCTTCACTACAGTACTGGATACACCTGTCCTCTGTCTTCTCTACAGTACTGGATACACCTGTCCTCTGTCTTCTACAGTACTGATACACCTGTCCTCTGTCTTCTCTACAGTACTGGATACACCTGTCCTCTGTCTTCACTACAGTACTGGATACACCTGTCCTCTGTCTTCTCTACAGTACTGGATACACCTGTCCTCTGTCTTCTCTACAGTACTGGATACACTGTCCCTCTGTCTTCACTACAGTCCTGGATACACCTGTCCTCTGTCTTCTCTACAGTACTGGATACACCTGTCCTCTGTCCTCTGTCTTCACTACAGTACTGGATACACCTGTCCTCTGTCTTCTCTACAGTACTGGATACACCTGTCCTCTGTCTTCTCTACAGTACTGGATACACCTGTCCTCTGTCTTCTCTAAAGCTCATTCCAAACGTTGTTTTATAGCCTACCTTTCCTCTGTCTTATCTCACACTGTGAGGATAGTTATGATGTAAAGCTCCTTGCAATAAACAGTATCCATCTACTCTGCTCTCTCTCTCTCTCTCTCTCTCGCTTCCTCTCTCTCTCTTCTCTCTCCCTCTCTCTCTCTCTTCTCTCTCTCTTTCTCTCTCTCTCTCTCTCTCTCTCTCTCTCTCTCTCTCTCTCTCTCTCTCTCTCTCTCTGTCTCTGTCTTTGTCTCTCTCTCTCTCTCTCTCTCTCTCTCTCTCTCTCTCTCTCTCAATTCAATTCAATTCAATTCAAGCTGCTTTATTGGCATGAAAAACATTGCGTCAATATTGCTAAAGCAACAATGTATACAATATACATTGTAAAAAAATAAAAAAATAATAACAAATAATAATAAAAATGGTAGTAAATAATAATAAATAAATAACAACAATAAAATGGTAACAGTCAATAGTATAAATATAATAAATATACAAATCTAAATATGGAAAATGAAACTATAACTAACTTATAACTAAATAACAATATTAAGTACGTTACTATTTACTATGCAGATGTTATTATTCAGTGTCCCTCAGGCTATGGCAGGCAAATACATATTTGGCTGCAAGAGGAGCCATAGCTCCTTCGCCCATGAGTATTTTTAGTTTTTCCTCTGGGTTTAATAAGTTAAAATTTGGAACAAATCTAGTCATTTCTGTGAATAATGAATGTCTTTGTGATGAATATTTATCACAGTAAAGGAGAAAGTGCATTTCTGTTTCTACCCCCTGTCGTGCAGTGACCACATATACGCTCCTCTTTGGGTAGCCATGTCTTTTTATGTCTGCCGGTTTCTATTGCCAATTGGTGGTCACTCAGCCTGTACTTGGTAAGGATCTGTCTCTGCTTCGTATCTCTGACAGAGTAGAGATAATCAGCCAATTCATATTCTCTGTTTAGGGTCAGATAGCAATTTAGTCGGCTTTGGGATTTTGTTTTGTTTTTCCAATGTTGTAAATATGAGTCCTTTGATTGGTTCATGATTTTGTTCATTAGAATTCTTTCTTTTGAAGCAGTGCTGGTGTCAGCTTGGTTGGTTAGGTCCAACACCAGCTGACTGAGAGGGCTCGTTTCTGGGCTCAGCTCTTGGGTTTGAAGTGCTTTAAATTGCCGACTTGAATTTGGACTTGAATTTAGATGTAGCCAAAATTTTAATGATCTTTTCTGTATTTTTATTATTACTGAAAGCGGCCCAAATTCTGCCCTACATGCATTAGTTGGTGTATTTCTCTGGACTTGAAGAATATTCCGACAGAATTCTGCATGTAGGGCTTCAATTGGATGTTTGTCCCATATTTTAAAGTCCAGTTTATTGAGTGGCCCCCAAACCTCACTTCCGTAAAGAGCTATTGGTAGGATTACACTGTCAAATATTTTGGTCCAAATTCTAATTGGGATATTGATTTTGAATAATTTCATTTTTATTGCATACAATGCTCTGCGGGCTTTTTCTTTGAGTGCATTCACTGCCATATTAAAGTTTCCCGATGCAGATATGGTCAGACCAAGGTATGTGTAATTTTTAGTGTGTTCAATTATGGTGTTGTTCAGGGTGAATTCATATTTGTGTTTCTGACATCTGTTTTTTTTGGGAAAATCATGATTTTAGTTTTTTTGAAATTTACTGCCAGGGCCCAATTATTGCAATATTGCTCTAGAATGTTAAGGTTCTGTTGAAGACCTTCTTTGGTTGGTGATAGAAGTACCAAGTCATCAGCATATAGCAGGTATTTTACCTCTGTGTCAAATAGTGTAAGTCCTGGGGCTGGAGAATGGTCTAACATGTCTGCTAACTCATTGATATAAATGTTGAAAAGATTTGGACTCAAACTGCAGCCTTGTCTCACACCTCGACGTTGTGAAAATAATTCTGTTCTTTGGTTTTTGATTTTTATTGCACACTTGTTTTCTGTGTACATACATTTTATTAAGTCATACACCTTACCACCAAGCCCACTTTGGAGAATTTTGTAGAATAGCCCTTCATGCCAAATAGAATCAAATGCTTTTTTAAAGTCAATAAAGCAAGCAAATATTTTGCCCTCTTTTTTTTTGGTGTACGTGTTTATTAATTAGTGTATGTAAGGTGTATATATGGTCAGTAGTGCGATGGTTAGGGAGAAAGCCAATTTGACATTTACTTATTACATTTTTCTCTTGAAGAAAGGTTTGAATTCTTGAATTCAAAATGCTACAGAAAACCTTTCCCAAGTTGCTGTTTACGCAAATTCCCCTGTAATTATTGGGGTCTGATTTGTCTCCACATTTGTGGATAGGGAGATGAGCCCCTGGTTCCAGACATCAGGGAAGCAGCCAGAAGATAAAACAATGTTGAACAACTTAAGCACAGCATTTTGCAACTCAGGTGTGCTGTTTTTCAGCATTTCATTTCTGATGTTATCTAGACCACAAGCCTTCTTTGATTTTATAGATTTTAGCTTTTCATTTAGTTCTTGTTGGGTTATTGGGTAATCTAATGGATTTTGGTTGTTTTTAATGACCGATTCAAGGATGTTCAATTTTTCTTGAATTTCTAATTGGTTCTGTTGTAATTCTTTTTGTGGGATGTTTTTGTATAGATTATCAAAATAAGTTTTCCAAATTCCTTCATCTTGTATGGCTAATTCTTGTGGCTTTGTCATGCTTAAATTGTTCCACATGTCCCAGAACTGATTTTGGTCAATTGCACTTTCAATTTCATCAAGTGTCTTGTTGGTATAATTCAATTTCTTGCGTTTTAGTGTATGTTTATACTGTTTCAGAGTTTCAAAGTATTCATAGCGTAGATCTGGGTTGTTTTGCTGCTTATGTTTTTCATTTGAAATTTGTCTTAGGTGTTTTCTAATTGTTTTACATTCGTTATCAAACCATTTTTCAGAAACATTTTGTTTTTGTTTCTGATGTTGCATTTCTTTGGTTTTCTCAAATTTGCTTTCGATGCTGCTTTTTGGAAAATGTTATTTATGTTTTTGAGTAGCCGAATTGACACCTTCTTTATTGTTTTGGTATTGTGAGTAATTGAAAAACTGTATAGAGTTCATCATTTCATTTGAGTTCAATGTTTCAATGAATCTCTCTGCACTGTTTTGAGCCCATCTGTACGATTGGTTCATGTTGTAGAGTTTATTCGGCTGTTTTTTTTGAATGAATATTGCCGGTTAATTTCTTCAGAAACACGTTGATCTGACTGTGATCTGACAATGGTGTCTGTGGTCTGACAGTGAATGCACTAATGGAGGAGGGGTCAATGTCAGTGATGGCATAATCGACTACACTTGTCCCAAGAGCTGAGCAGTAAGTAAACTGACCTAAAGAGTCCCCTCTGATTCTACCATTAAGCATGTACAGGCCTAAGGCTCGACAGAGATGCACTAACTCCTTCCCATTTTTGTTCAGTATTTGGTCAGGACTGTTTCTATTATTTATAATTGGGCTACTGTACAAGGAGGGGTGTCCCAATATGTGGTGGTTACCTCCCGCATCAGTGTAGTCAGGCTCAGAACCTGTTCTTGCATTGAAATCTCCACAAAGAAGCACTTTACCCTCTGCCTGAAATTGAATGATTTCTGTATGGAGATTGTCAAAAAAACTGATCATCATAATATGATGAATCTGAAGGAGGAGCATAAGCTGCACATATGTATACATCATTGTCACAATAGATTGTACCTTTGTTAAGTTTTAACCAAATGTGATTAGTACCTTTTTTCATTTCATTCAGTGCTAAGTCCTGCTTATGCCAAATGATGATTCCACCTGAGTCTCGGCCCCGTTTAACATGTTTATGTTTGATTGATGGTAGTAAACTTTCTCTATAGCCTGAGGGACACTGAGTATCTATGTCTCCACGACACCATGTTTCCAGTAGGATTATGATGTCCTGTCCCTTGATGTTTTTAATCAATTCTGGATTTGTTGTTTTATAACCAAAATGTGAAGAGTACAGGCTCTGGATATTCCAAGAGCTGATAGTTAATGAACTCATTTATAATAAGTGATATTCACTGGTTTGAGTAAAGTACATTGAAAAAATATATATATAATAATAATAGTAATATATATATGTATATATATACATACATACATATATACACATACATACATACATACATACATACATACATACATACATACATACATACATACATACATACATACATACATACATACATACATACATACACACATACACATACATACACATATACATACATATATATATATACATATACATACATACATACATACATACATACATACATACATACATACATACATACATACATACATACATATACATACATATATATACACATACACACACACACACATCATTACACATCACTATTATTATAATACCAGTGCCAATAAAATAAAGGATAGTTGTAAACAAATTAATAAGAATGGCCCAAAAAATAAGTGCAATGCAATCTGCAACCCTGTGTGTTGGTGTTGTGTGTGTGTGTGTGTGTGTGTGTGTGTGTGTGTGTGTGTGTGTGTGTGTGTGTGTGTGTGTGTGTGTGTGTGTGTGTGTGTGTGTGTGTGTGTGTGTGTGTGTGTGTGTGTGTGTGTGTGTGTGTGTGTGTGTGTGTGTGTGTGTGTGTGTGTGTGAATTAAAGGGTCTGTCTAGCCCAGTAGTCTGCATATTAGATGCAGTAGTTGGAGCACCTCTCCTATCTCTGATTGTTCTAGGTGTCTTTTGCCAGAGGTTACCTCAGCATATGTAGGCTGATGATCTGAATGATACATGGTGTGGACTGCATCATGTGGTCCACTTCTCTGAAGGACAGTGTTCTGCCCGACCCTGGAGTAGTGGTCAGTGCTGTGTTGTGATGGACCGGGTCCAGTAGAACTGTGTTGTGATGGGCTGGGTCTAGTAGAGCTGTGTTGTGATGGGCCGGGTCTGGTAGAGCTGTGTTGTAATGGGGCGGGTCTGGTCGTGCTGTCCTGAGGCGGGCCCCGTCTGGTAAATCTATGCTGTGTTGGGCCCGGTCTTGTAGAGCTGTGCTGTAATAAGCCGTGTCTGGCTCTTCTCTCCTGGGGATG
>NW_025534520.1:85000-135000 GCF_020615455.1 Coregonus clupeaformis | reverse complement strand
GGCCCATCTGAAGTTTGCTAGAGTGCATTTGGATGATCCAGAAGAGGATTGGGAGAATGTCATATGGTCAGATGAAACCAAAATATAACTTTTTGGTAAAACTCAACTTCGTCGTGTTTGGAGGACAAAGAATGCTGAGTTGCATCGAAAGAACACCATACCTACTGTGAAGCATGGGGGTGGAAACATCATGCTTTGGGGCTGTTTTTTTCTGCAAAGGGACCAGGACGACTGATCCGTAAAGGAAAGAATGAATGGGGCCATGTATCGTGAGATTTTGAGTGAAAAACCTCCTTCCATCAGCAAGGGCATTGAAGATGAAACGTGGCTGGGTCTTTCAGCATGACAATGATCCCAAACACACCGCCCGGGCAACGAAGGAGTGGCTTCGTAAGAAGCATTTCAGGTCCTGGAGTGGCCTAGCCAGTCTCCAGATCTCAACCCCATAGAAAATCTTTGGAGGGAGTTGAATGTCTGTGTTGCCCAGTGACAGCCCCAAAAACATCACTGCTCTAGAGGAGATCTGCATGGAGGAATGGGCCAAAATACCATTATCAGTGTGTGAAAACCTTGTGAAGACTTACAGAAAACGTTTGACTGTGTCATTGCCAACAAAGGGTATATAACAAAGTATTGAGAAACTTTGTTATTGACCAAATACTTATTTTCCACCATAATTTGCAAATAAATTCATTAAAATCCTACAATGTGATTTTCTGGATTTTTTTTTCTTATTTTGTCTGTCATAGTTGACGTGTACCTATGATGAAAATTACAGGCCTCTCTCATCTTTTTAAGTGGGAGAACTTGCACAATTGGTGGCTGACTAAATACTTTTTTTCCCCACTGTATATCCATGGTGACCTCCTGGGTAACTATACATCCATATAGACATATATCCATGGGGACCTCCTGGGTAACTATACATCAATATAGACATATATCCATGGTGACCTCCTGGGTAACTATACAGACATATAGACATATATCCATGGGACCTCCTGGGTAACTATACATCCATATAGACATATATCCATGGTGACCTCCTGGGTAACTATACAGACATATAGACATATATCCATGGTGACCTCCTGGGTAACTATACATCCATATAGACATATATCCATGGTGACCTCCTGGGTAACTATACATCCATATAGACATATATCCATGGGACCTCCTGGGTAACTATACATCCATATAGACATATATCCATGGTGACCTCCTGGGTAACTATACATCCATATAGACATATATCCATGGGACCTCCTGGGTAACTATACATCCATATAGACATATATCCATGGTGACCTCCTGGGTAACTATACATCCATACAGACATATCCATGGCTCCTGGGTAACTATACATCCATACATATATCCATGGTGACCTCCTGGGTAACTATACATCCATAAGACATATATCCATGGTGACCTCCTGGGTAACTATACATCCATACATATATCCATGGTGACCTCCTGGGTAACTATACATCCATATAGACATATATCCATGGTGACCTCCTGGGTAACTATACAGACATATATCCATGGTGACCTCCTGGGTAACTATACATCCATATAGACATATATCCATGGTGACCTCCTGGGTAACTATACATCCATACAGACATATATCCATGGTGACCTCCTGGGTAACTATACATCCATACATATATCCATGGTGACCTCCTGGTAACTATACATCCATATAGACATATATCCAGGTGACCTCCTGGGTAACTATACATCCCATATAGACATATATCCATGGTGACCTCCTGGGTTACTATACATCCATACATATATCCATGGTGACCTCCTGGGTAACTATACATCCATATAGACATATATCCATGGTGACCTCCTGGGTAACTATACATCCATATACATATATCCATGGTGACCTCCTGGGTAACTATACATCCATATAGACATATATCCATGGTGACCTCCTGGGTAACTATACATCCATATAGACATATATCCATGGTGACCTCCTGGGTAACTATACATCCATAAGACATATATCCATGGGGACCTCCTGGGTAACTATACATCCATACATATATCCATGGTGACCTCCTGGGTAACTATACATCCATATAGACATATATCCATGGTGACCTCCTGGGTAACTATACATCCATAAGACATATATCCATGGTGACCTCCTGGGTAACTATACATCCATATAGACATATATCCATGGTGACCTCCTGGGTAACTATACATCCATATAGACATATATCCATGGTGACCTCCTGGGTAACTATACACATATAGACATATATCCATGGTGACCTCCTGGGTAACTATACATCCATATAGACATATATCCATGGTGACCTCCTGGGTAACTATACAGACATATATCCATGGTGACCTCCTGGGTAACTATACATCCATATAGACATATATCCATGGTGACCTCCTGGGTAACTATACATCCATATAGACATATATCCATGGTGACCTCCTGGGTAACTATACATCCATATAGACATATATCCATGGTGACCTCCTGGGTAACTATACAGACATATATCCATGGTGACCTCCTGGGTAACTATACATCCATATAGACATATATCCATGGGGACCTCCTGGGTAACTATACATCCATATAGACATATATCCATGGTGACCTCCTGGGTTACTATACATCCATATACACATATATCCATGGTGATCTCCTGGGTAACTATACATCCATATAGACATATATCCATGGTGATCTCCTGGGTAACTATACATCCATATAGACATATATCCATGGTGACCTCCTGGGTTACTATACATCCATATAGACATATATCCATGGTGACCTCCTGGGTAACTATACATCCATATAGACATATATCCATGGGGACCTCCTGGGTAACTATACATCCATATAGACATATATCCATGGGGACCTCCTGGGTTACTATACATCCATATAGACATATATCCATGGTGACCTCCTAGGTAACTATACATCCATATAGACATATATCCATGGTGACCTCCTGGGTAACTATACATCCATATAGACATATATCCATGGTGACCTCCTGGGTAACTATACAGACATATATCCATGGTGACCTCCTGGGTAACTATACAGACATATATCCATGGTGACCTCCTGGGTAACTATACATCCATAAGACATATATCCATGGTGACCTCCTGGGTAACTATACATCCATATAGACATATATCCATGGTGACCTCCTGGGTAACTATACATCCAACATATATCCATGGTGACCGCCTGGGTAACTATACATCCATATAGACATATATCCATGGTGACCTCCTGGGTAACTATACATCCATATAGACATATATCCATGGTGACCTCCTGGGTAACTATACATCCATATAGACATATATCCATGGTGACCTCCTGGGTAACTATACATCCATATAGACATATATCCATGGTGACCTCCTGGGTAACTATACATCCATATAGACATATATCCATGGTGACCTCCTGGGTAACTATACATCCATATAGACATATATCCATGGTGACCTCCTGGGTAACTATACATCCATCCAGACATATATCCATGGTGACCTCCTGGGTAACTATACAGACATATAGACATATATCCATGGTGACCTCCTGGGTAACTATACATCCATATAGACATATATCCATGGTGACCTCCTGGGTAACTATACATCCATATAGACATATGTCCATGGTGACCTCCTGGGTAACTATACATCCATATAGACATATATCCATGGTGATCTCCTGGGTAACTATACATCCATATAGACATATATCCATAGTGACCTCCTGGGTAACTATACATCCATATAGACATATATCCATGGTGACCTCCTGGGTAACTATACATCCATATAGACATATATCCATGGTGACCTCCTGGGTAACTATACATCCATATAGACATATATCCATGGTGACCTCCTGGGTAACTATACAGACATATATCCATGGTGACCTCCTGGGTAACTATACATCCATATAGACATATATCCATGGTGACCTCCTGGGTAACTATACATCCATATATACATATATCCATGGTGACCTCCTGGGTAACTATACATCCATATAGACATATGTCCATGGTGACCCTCCTGGGTAACTATACATCCATAGAGACATATATCCATGGTGACCTCCTGGGTAACTATACATCCATATAGACATATATCCATGGTGACCTCCTGGGTAACTATACATCCATATAGACATATATCCATGGTGACCTCCTGGGTAACTATACATCCATATAGACATATATCCATGGTGACCTCCTGGGTAACTATACATCCATATAGACATATATCCATGGTGACCTCCTGGGTAACTATACAGACATATATCCATGGTGACCTCCTGGGTAACTATACATCCATATAGACATATATCCATGGTGACCTCCTGGGTAACTATACAGACATATATCCATGGTGACCCTCCTGGGTAACTATACATCCATATAGACATATATCCATGGTGACCTCCTGGGTAACTATACAGACATATATCCATGGTGACCTCCTGGGTAACTATACATCCATATAGACATATATCCATGGTGACCTCCTGGGTAACTATACATCCATATAGACATATATCCATGGTGACCTCCTGGGTAACTATACATCCATATAGACATATATCCATGGTGACCTCCTGGGTAACTATACAGACATATATCCATGGTGACCTCCTGGGTAACTATACAGACATATATCCATGGTGACCTCCTGGGTAACTATACATCCATATAGACATATATCCATGGTGACCTCCTGGGTAACTATACATCCATATAGACATATATCCATGGTGACCTCCTGGGTAACTATACATCCATAAGACATATATCCATGGTGACCTCCTGGGTAACTATACATCCATATAGACATATATCCATGGTGACCTCCTGGGTAACTATACATCCATATAGACATATATCCATGGTGACCTCCTGGGTAACTATACATCCATAGACATATATCCATGGTGACCTCCTGGGTAACTATACATCCATATAGACATATATCCATGGTGACCTCCTGGGTAACTATACATCCATATAGACATATATCCATGGTGACCTCCTGGGTAACTATACATCCATATAGACATATATCCATGGTGACCTCCTGGGTAACTATACATCCATACAGACATATATCCATGGTGACCTCCCTGGGTAACTATACAGCCATATAGACATATATCCATGGTGACCTCCTGGGTAACTATACATCCATATAGACATATATCCATGGTGACCTCCTGGGTAACTATACATCCATATAGACATATATCCATGGTGACCTCCTGGGTAACTATACATCCATATAGACATATATCCATGGTGACCTCCTGGGTAACTATACATCCATATAGACATATATCCATGGTGACCTCCTGGGTAACTATACATCCATATAGACATATATCCATGGTGACCTCCTGGGTAACTATACATCCATATAGACATATATCCATGGTGACCTCCTGGGTAACTATACATCCATATAGACATATATCCATGGTGACCTCCTGGGTAACTATACAGACATATATCCATGGTGACCTCCTTGGTAACTATACATCCATATAGACATATATCCATGGTGACCTCCTGGGTAACTATACATCCATATATACATATGTCCATGGTGACCTCCTGGGTAACTATACATCCATATAGACATATGTCCATGGTGACCTCTTGGGTAACTATACATCCATAGAGACATATATCCATGGTGACCTCCTGGGTAACTTAACATCCATATAGACATATATCCATGGTGACCTCCTGGGTAACTATACATCCATATAGACATATATCCATGGTGACCTCCTGGGTAACTATACATCCATATAGACATATATCCATGTTGACCTCCTGGGTAACTATACATCCATATAGACATATATCCATGGTGACCTCCTGGGTAACTATACAGACATATATCCATGGTGACCTCCTGGGTAACTATACATCCATATAGACATATATCCATGGTGACCTCCTGGGTAACTATACAGACATATATCCATGGTGACCTCCTGGGTAACTATACATCCAGACATATATCCATGGTGACCTCCTGGGTAACTATACAGACATATATCCATGGTGACCTCCTGGGTAACTATACATCCATATAGACATATATCCATGGTGACCTCCTGGGTAACTATACATCCATATAGACATATATCCATGGTGACCTCCTGGGTAACTATACATCCATATAGACATATATCCATGGTGACCTCCCTGGGTAACTATACATTAGACATATATCCATGGTGACCTCCTGGGTAACTATACATCCATATAGACATATATCCATGGTGACCTCCTGGGTAACTATACATCCATATAGACATATATCCATGGTGACCTCCTGGGTAACTATACATCCATATAGACATATATCCATGGTGACCTCCTGGGTAACTATACATCCATACAGACATATATCCATGGTGACCTCCTGGGTAACTATACATCCATATAGACATATATCCATGGTGACCTCCTGGGTAACTATACATCCATACAGACATATATCCATGGTGACCTCCCTGGGTAACTATACATCCATATAGACATATATCCATGGGTGACCTCCTGGGTAACTATACATCCATATAGACATATATCCATGGTGACCTCCTGGGTAACTATACAGACATATATCCATGGTGACCTCCTGGGTAACTATACATCCATATAGACATATATCCATGGTGACCTCCTGGGTAACTATACATCCATATAGACATATATCCATGGTGACCTCCTGGGTAACTATACATCCATATAGACATATATCCATGGGGACCTCCTGGGTAACTATACATCCATATAGACATATATCCATGGGGACCTCCTGGGTAACTATACAGACATATATCCATGGGACCTCCTGGGTAACTATACATCCATACAGACATATATCCATGGTGACCTCCTGGGTAACTATACATCCATATAGACATATATCCATGGTGACCTCCTGGGTAACTATACAGACATATATCCATGGTGACCTCCTGGTTAACTATACATCCATACAGACATATATCCATGGTTACCTCCTAGGTAACTATACATCCATATAGACATATATCCATGGTGACCTCCTGGGTAACTATACATCCATATAGACATATATCCATGGTGACCTCCTGGGTAACTATACATCCATATAGACATATATCCATGGTGACCTCCTGGGTAACTATACATCCATATAGACATATATCCATGGTGACCTCCTGGGTAACTATACATCCATATAGACATATATCCATGGTGACCTCCTGGGTAACTATACATCCATAAGACATATATCCATGGGGACCTCCTGGGTAACTATACATCCATACAGACATATATCCATGGGACCTCCTGGGTAACTATACATCCATATAGACATATATCCATGGTGACCTCCTGGGTAACTATACATCCATATAGCATATATCCATGGTGACCTCCTGGGTAACTATACATCCATATAGACATATATCCATGGTGACCTCCTGGGTAACTATACATCCATATAGACATATATCCATGGTGACCTCCTGGGTAACTATACATCCATATAGACATATATCCATGGGTGACCTCCTGGGAACTATACATCCATATAGACATATATCCATGGTGACCTCCTGGGTAACTATACATCCATATAGACATATATCCATGGTGACCTCCTGGGTAACTATACATCCATATGACATATATCCATGGTGACCTCCTGGGTAACTATACATCCATATAGACATATATCCATGGTGACCTCCTGGGTAACTATACATCCATATAGACATATATCCATGGTGACCTCCTGGGTAACTATACATCCATATAGACATATATCCATGGTGACCTCCTGGGTAACTATACATCCATATAGACATATATCCATGGTGACCTCCTGGGTAACTATACAGACATATATCCATGGTGACCTCCTGGGTAACTATACATCCATATAGACATATATCCATGGTGACCTCCTGGGTAACTATACATCCATATAGACATATATCCATGGTGACCTCCTGGGTAACTATACATCCATATAGACATATATCCATGGTGACCTCCTGGGTAACTATACATCCATATAGACATATATCCATGGTGACCTCCTGGGTAACTATACATCCATATAGACATATATCCATGGTGACCTCCTGGGTAACTATACATCCATATAGACATATATCCATGGTGACCTCCTGGGTAACTATACAGACATATATCCATGGTGACCTCCTGGGTAACTATACATCCATATAGACATATATCCATGGTGACCTCTGCGAACTATACATCCAAGACATATATCCATGGTGACCTCCTGCGAACTATACATCCATATAGACATATATCCATGGTGACCTCCTGGGCAACTATACATCCATATAGACATATATCCATGGTGACCTCCTTGGTAACTATACATCCATATAGACATATATCCATGGTGACCTCCTGGGTAACTATACAGACATATATCCATGGTGACCTCCTGGGTAACTATACATCCATATAGACATATATCCATGGTGACCTCCTGGGTAACTATACAGACATATATCCATGGTGACCTCCTGCAACTATACATCCGTATAGACATTATTCCAGGTGTACCATGGGGCTGAAGAGGAGCCAGTGGTAGCCTTCCTCCTGAGGGTTAGGGTTAGCTTAATGTGTGTGTCCAGGTGTATCGGGGGCTGAAGAGGAGCCAGTGGTAGCCCTCCTCCTGGGTTAGGGTTAGGCTATGTGTGTGTGTCCAGGTGTATCGGGGGCTGAAGAGGAGCCAGTGGTAGCCTTCCTCCTGGGTTAGGGTTAGGCTATGTGTGTGTGTCCAGGTGTATCGGGGGCTGAAGAGGAGCCAGTGGTAGCCTTCCTCCTGGGTTAGGGTTAGGCTATGTGTGTGTGTCCAGGTGTATCGGGGGCTGAAGAGGAGCCAGTGGTAGCCTTCCTCCTGGGTTAGGGTTAGGCTATGTGTGTGTGTCCAGGTGTATCGGGGGCTGAAGAGGAGCCAGTGGTAGCCTTCCTCCTGGGTTAGGGTTAGGCTATGTGTGTGTGTCCAGGTGTATCGGGGGCTGAAGAGGAGCCAGTGGTAGCCTTCCTCCTGCCAGGGTTAATGTTGGGTGTAATGTCTGTATAATGTGTGTGTCCAGGTGTATCAGGCTGAAGAGGAGCCAGTGGTAGCCTTCCTCCTGGGTTAGGGTTAGGCTATGTGTGTGTGTCCAGGTGTATCGGGGGCTGAAGAGGAGCCAGTGGTAGCCTTCCTCCTGGGTTAGGGTTAGGCTATGTGTGTGTGTCCAGGTGTATCGGGGGCTGAAGAGGAGCCAGTGGTAGCCTTCCTCCTGGGTTAGGGTTAGGCTATGTGTGTGTGTCCAGGTGTATCAGGCTGAAGAGGAGCCAGTGGTAGCCTTCCTCCTGCCGGGTTAATGTTGGGTTATGTCTGTATAATGTGTGTGTCCAGGTGTATCAGGCTGAAGAGGAGCCAGTGGTAGCCTTCCTCCTGCCAGGGTTAATGTTGGGTGTAATGTCTGTATAATGTGTGTGTGTCCAGGTGTATCGGGGGCTGAAGAGGAGCCAGTGGTAGCCTTCCTCCTGGGTTAGGGTTAGGCTATGTGTGTGTGTCCAGGTGTATCGGGGGCTGAAGAGGAGCCAGTGGTAGCCTTCCTCCTGGGTTAGGGTTAGGCTATGTGTGTGTGTCCAGGTGTATCGGGGGCTGAAGAGGAGCCAGTGGTAGCCTTCCTCCTGCCAGGGTTAATGTTGGGTGTAATGTCTGTATAATGTGTGTGTCCAGGTGTATCAGGCTGAAGAGGAGCCAGTGGTAGCCTTCCTCCTGCCAGGGTTAATGTTGGGTGTAATGTCTGTATAATGTGTGTGTGTCCAGGTGTATCGGGGGCTGAAGAGGAGCCAGTGGTAGCCTTCCTCCTGCCAGGGTTAATGTTGGGTGTAATGTCTGTATAATGTGTGTGTTTCCAGGTGTATCGGGGGCTGAAGAGAGACAGTGTTACCCCCTGCTGGCGGCGTTGGGTACTGTTTCTACTCCCAGGCCTGGCCTCAGCGCTGGTCGGTGTGTGTGTGTACGTGTTTGCCGAGACGGAGGACAACTACCTGTACACACACGTCTCTGGCACGTCCTGGTTGCCTCTAGTGTAGTGTTCCTGCTGCCTCCCAGAGAGACAGAGTCTGTTAACACCTGGAGCTCTGGAGTCTGTGGTTACACACTCTGCCACAGCACCAAGGAGGAATTATACACCGTTACCTGACCCTGGACCTGTGGTTACCAACTATCCGTTACCTGACCCTGGACCTGTGGTTACCAACTATACACTGTTACCTGACCCTGGACCTGTGGTTACACCTCTGCCACAGCACCAAGGAGGAATTATACACCGTTACCTGACCCTGGACCTGTGGTTACACACTCTGCCACAGCACCAAGGAGGAATTATACACCGTTACCTGACCCTGGACCTGTGGTTACACACTCTGCCACAGCACCAAGGAGGAACTATACACTGTTACCTGACCCTGGACCTGTGGTTACCAACTATACACTGTTACCTGACCCTGGACCTGTGGTTACACACTCTGCCACAGCACCAAGGAGGAACTATACACCGTTACCTGACCCTGGACCTGTGGTTACACACTCTGCCACAGCACCAAGGAGGAACTATACACTGTTACCTGACCCTGGACCTGTGGTTACCAACTATACACTGTTACCTGACCCTGGACCTGTGGTTACACTCTGCCCAGCACCAAGGAGAACTATACACCGTTACCTGACCCTGGACCTGTGGTTACACACTCTGCCACAGCACCAAGGAGGAACTATACACCGTTACCTGACCCTGGACCTGTGGTTACACACTCTGCCACAGCACCAAGGAGGAATTATACACCGTTACCTGACCCTGGACCTGTGGTTACACTCTGCCACAGCACCAAGGAGGAACTATACACCGTTACCTGACCCTGGACCTGTGGTTACACACTCTGCCACAGCACCAAGGAGAACTATACACTGTTACCTGACCCTGGACCTGTGGTTACACACTCTGCCACAGCACCAAGGAGGAACTATACACCGTTACCTGACCCTGGACCTGTGGTTACACACTCTGCCACAGCACCAAGGAGGATTATACACCGTTACCTGACCCTGGACCTGTGGTTACACACTCTGCCACAGCACCAAGGAGGAACTATACACCGTTACCTGACCCTGGACCTGTGGTTACACACTCTGCCACAGCACCAAGGAGGAATTATACAACCGTTACCTGACCCTGGACCTGTGGTTACACACTCTGCCACAGCACCAAGGAGGAACTATACACCGTTACCTGACCCTGGACCTGTGGTTATACACTCTGCCACAGCACCAAGGAGGAATTATACACCGTTACCTGACCCTGGACCTGTGGTTACCAACTATACACTGTTACCTGACCCTGGACCTGTGGTTATACACTCTGCCACAGCACCAAGGAGGATTATAACACCGTTACCTGACCCTGGACCTGTGGTTACCAAACTATACACCGTTACCTGACCCTGGACCTGTGGTTACACACTCTGCCACAGCACCAAGGAGGAACTATACACTGTTACCTGACCCTGGACCTGTGGTTACACACTCTGCCACAGCACCAAGGAGGAACTATACACTGTTACCTGACCCTGGACCTGTGGTTACACACTCTGCCACAGCACCAAGGAGGAATTATACACCGTTACCTGACCCTGGACCTGTGGTTACACACTCTGCCACAGCACCAAGGAGGAATTATACACTGTTACCTGACCCTGGACCTGTGGTTACACACTCTGCCACAGCACCAAGGAGGAATTATACACTGTTACCTGACCCTGGACCTGTGGTTACCAACTATACACTGTTACCTGACCCTGGACCTGTGGTTACCAACTATACACTGTTACCTGACCCTGGACCTGTGGTTACCAACTATACACTGTTACCTGACCCTGGACCTGTGGTTACCAACTATACACTGTTACCTGACCCTGGACCTGTGGTTACCAACTATACACTGTTACCTGACCCTGGACCTGTGGTTACCAACTATACACTGTTACCTGACCCTGGACCTGTGGTTACCAACTATACACCGTTACCTGACCCTGGACCTGTGGTTACCAACTATACACTGTTACCTGACCCTGGAACTGTGGTTACCAACTATACACTGTTACCTGACCCTGGACCTGTGGTTACCAACTATACACTGTTACCTGACCCTGGACCTGTGGTTACACACTCTGCCACAGCACCAAGGAGGAACTATACACTGTTACCTGACCCTGGACCTGTGGTTACCAACTATACACTGTTACCTGACCCTGGACCTGTGGTTACCAACTATACACTGTTACCTGACCCTGGACCTGTGGTTACCAACTATACACTGTTACCTGACCCTGGACCTGTGGTGACCAACTATACACTGTCTCATAGGTATCAGGGCTGTGACATACCAATATTGACAGATGTTTCCATGGAAACAATGAAAACACGACGCAGACAACTCTTTAGTCCTTTTAAAAACCCGCTGGATGTAAAATATAGTGTGCTATAGTTTGGAAAATAAATACATGGGACTGGATGACAACATAATGATGTTTGTCTCCAACATTAGGGCTGTTTTCCTAAAGAGCTTCAATCTTCTTGGTGTTTTGGTTTCCTTGCCACGGTACTATGGAGTATCCCAGTACTGGGATGGTCCCAGCCCAGCTAGGGTTAGGGCTAACCCTAACCCTAACCCTAACCCAATCTTCTTGGTGTTTTGTTTCCTTGCCACGGTACTATGGAGTATCCCAGTACTGGGATGGTCCCAGCCCAGCTAGGGTTAGGGCTAACCCTAACCCTAACCCTAACCCTAACCCAATCTTCTTGGTGTTTTGTTTCCTTGCCACGGTACTATGGAGTATCCCAGTACTGGGATGGTCCCAGCCCAGCTAGGGTTAGGGCTAACCCTAACCCTAACCCTAACCCAATCTTCTTGGTGTTTTGTTTCCTTGCCACCATACTATGGAGTATCCCAGTACTGGTATGGTCCCAGCCCAGCTAGGGCTAACCCTAACCCTAACCCAGTACTGGGATGGTCCCAGCCCAGCTAGGGCTAACCCTAACCCAGTACTGGGATGGTCCCAGCCCAGCTAGGGCTAACCCTAACCCTAACCCTAACCCTAACCCAGTACTGGGATGGTCCCAGCCCAGCTAGGGCTAACCCTAACCCTAACCCAGTACTGGGATGGTCCCAGCCCAGCTAGGGCTAACCCTAACCCTAACCTCCCCTAACCCTAACCCAGTACTGGGATGGTCCCAGCCCAGCTAGGGCTAACCCTAACCTAACCCTAACCTAACCCAGTACTGGGATGGTCCCAGCCCAGCTAGGGCTAACCCTAACCCTAACCCCTAACCCTAACTCCAGTACTGGGGATGGTCCCAGCCCAGCTAGGGCTAACCCTAACCCTAACCCTAACCCTAACCCAGTACTGGGATGGTCCCAGCCCAGCTAGGGCTAACCCTAACCCTAACCCAGTACTGGGATGGTCCCAGCCCAGCTAGGGCTAACCCTAACCCTAACCCTAACCCTAACCCAGTACTGGGATGGTCCCAGCCCAGCTAGGGCTAACCCTAACCCTAACCCTAACCCTAACCCAGTACTGGGATGGTCCCAGCCCTGCTAGCTGGATGGATATAATAATATGGCAGATATTTATAGTCAAGGATATAAATGTTTTCACAATAATATATTTATAGTTGATCTATCCCCGTATGACATCACACTTCCTGCTTATCCATCATGCCTTGCTCCTCCCCTTCCCTGCTTTAGTTTAGATTCACTACTAGAGAGATAAAGACTGATAGTTAAAGCTGGGATGTTCAATGGTATAGATCAGGCCTCTCCTTCTAATAAGGGACTGATTCAGACCTGTTATAGATCAGGCCTCTCCTTCTAATAAGGGACTGATTCAGACCTGTTATAGATCAGGCCTCTCCTTCTAATAAGGGACTGATTCAGACCTGTTTATAGATCAGGCCTCTCCTTCTAATAAGGGACTGATTCAGACCTGTTATAGATCAGGCCTCTCCTTCTAATAAGGGACTGATTCAGACCTGTTTATAGATCAGGCCTCTCCTTCTAATAAGGGACTGATTCAGACCTGTTTATAGATCAGGCCTCTCCTTCTAATAAGGGACTGATTCAGACCTGTTATAGATCAGGCCTCTCCTTCTAATAAGGGACTGATTCAGACCTGTTATAGATCAGGCCTCTCCTTCTAATAAGGGACTGATTCAGACCTGTTATAGATCAGGCCTCTCCTTCTAATAAGGGGACTGATTCAGACCTGTTTATAGATCAGGCCTCTCCTTCTAATAAGGGACTGATTCAGACCTGTTTATAGATCAGGCCTCTCCTTCTAATAAGGGATTGATTCAGACCTGTTTATAGATCAGGCCTCTCCTTCTAATAAGGGACTGATTCAGACCTGTTTATAGATCAGGCCTCTCCTTCTAATAAAGGGGACTGATTCAGACCTGTTTATAGATCAGGCCTCTCCTTCTAATAAGGGACTGATTCAGACCTGTTATAGATCAGGCCTCTCCTTCTAATAAGGGACTGATTCAGACCTGTTTATAGATCAGGCCTCTCCTTCTAATAAGGGACTGATTCAGACCTGTTTATAGATCAGGCCTCTCCTTCTAATAAGGGACTGATTCAGACCTGTAATAGATCAGGCCTCTCCTTCTAATAAGGGACTGATTCAGACCTGTTATAGATCAGGCCTCTCCTTCTAATAAGGGACTGATTCAGACCTGTTATAGATCAGGCCTCTCCTTCTAATAAGGGACTGATTCAGACCTGTTTATAGATCAGGCCTCTCCTTCTAATAAGGGACTGATTCAGACCTGTTTATAGATCAGGCCTCTCCTTCTAATAAGGGACTGATTCAGACCTGTTTATAGATCAGGCCTCTCCTTCTAATAAGGGACTGATTCAGACCTGTTTATAGATCAGGCCTCTCCTTCTAATAAGGGACAGATTCAGACCTGTTTATAGATCAGGCCTCTCCTTCTAATAAGGGACTGATTCAGACCTGTTTATGGATCAGGCCTCTCCTTCTAATAAGGGACTGATTCAGACCTGTTTATAGATCAGGCCTCTCCTTCTAATAAGGGACTGATTCAGACCCGGGACACCAGGTGAGCGTAATTACCTAGCAGAAACAGAATTGTTTCTGTCCTCAGGACCAGAAGTGTTTCTGTCCTCCAGGACCAGAAGTGTTTCTGTCCTCCAGGACCAGAAGTGTTTCTGTCCTCCAGGACCAGAAGTGTTTCTGTCCTCCAGGACCAGAAGTGTTTCTGTTCTCCAGGACCAGAAGTGTTTCTGTCCTCCAGGACCAGAAGTGTTTCTGTTCTCCAGGACCAGAACTGAACAGCCCTGAGTTAAAGGAATAGTGCAAGATTCTAGCAATGAAGCTGTTTCTCTCACGGATCCAGTTTATGTCTCTGTGCAGTTTGAAGGAGGTTAAAGGTAGTTTCACCAAGCCAATGCTAACTAGCATTAGCACAATGACTGGAAGTCTACCAGTACAGCTAGCACCTGTAGACTCGCGGTATCTGTCTTGATTCAAACACTACAACGTCTTGGTATATTGGCTCATAGTAACCCTTCCCCCAATACACTGGTACTAGGCTATATCATACTCATAGTAACCCTAACCCTTGAGCGAGGCAGTTGACCCCCAACAACAACTGCTCCCCGGGTGCCGATGATGTGGACGCCGATTTAAGGCAGCCCCCTGCACCTCCGATTCAGATGGGGTTACATGCGGAAGTCACATTTGGGTTGAAGGCATTCAGCTGTGCAGCTGACTGGGTTTCCCCCTAACCCTAACCCCCACACCTCAACGGGCCCTGTTCCAATTATATATCCTCTCTTCCTTCTCCTTAAAGCACCTTCATCACTTAAGTCTAGAAGTCTTTCTCTGAATCAGATTGTGTACGCAGTGCCTCTCCACCCTGTGTTCTGCAGGACCTGTTCCACCACACCGCTTATTTCCTGGTCATACTGCTTCTATGTCACAATGATATTCAGTTAGAATGAAGCATTTTAATGTTCTGGTGTTGGTTAATAATGATCATGTTTAGAATGTTTTAATGTTCTGGTGTTGGTTAATAATGATCATGTTTAGAATGTTTTAATGTTCTGGTGTTGGGTTAATAATGATCATGTTTAGAATGTTTTAATGTTCTGGTGTTGGTTAATAATGATCATGTTTAGAATGTTTTAATGTTCTGGTGTTGGGTTAATAATGATCATGTTTAGAATGTTTTAATGTTCTGGTGTTGGTTAATAATGATCATGTTTAGAATGTTTTAATGTTCTGGTGTTGGGTTAATAATGATCATGTTTAGAATGTTTTAATGTTCTGGTGTTGGGTTAATAATGATCATGTTTAGAATGTTTTAATGTTCTGGTGTTGGGTTAATAATGATCATGTTTAGAATGTTTTAATGTTCTGGTGTTGGTTAATAATGATCATGTTTAGAATGTTTTAATGTTCTGGTGTTGGTTAATAATGATCATGTTTAGAATGTTTTAATGTTCTGGTGTTAAATAATGATCATGTTTAGAATGTTTTAATGTTCTGGTGTTGGGTTAATAATGATCATGTTTAGAATGTTTTAATGTTCTGGTGTTGGGTTAATAATGATCATGTTTAGAATGTTTTAATGTTCTGGTGTTGGTTAATAATGATCATGTTTAGAATGTTTTAATGTTCTGGTGTTGGTTTAATAATGATCATGTTTAGAATGTTTTAATGTTCTGGTGTTGGGTTAATAATGATCATGTTTAGAATGTTTTAATGTTCTGGTGTTGGGTTAATAATGATCATGTTTAGAATGTTTTAATGTTCTGGTGTTGGGTTAATAATGATCATGTTTAGAATGTTTTAAGGTTCTGGTGTTGGGTTAATAAAGATCATGTTTTTATGTTCTGAAAGAGTTTTTGATCCCTCATGATCACATGTTATGTTAATGAGATGTTAATTGGATGTTTCTGATATGGTAAATATATGTTAATTTACACAGGGATGCTGAGAGCCTTTGCATCTTTTATGTGTGTGTCTGGACATTCTACAGCGTGTCTGGACATTCTACAGTGTATCTGGACATTCTACAGTGTGTCTGGACATTCTACAGTGTGTCTAGACATTCTACAGTGTATCTGGACATTCTACAGTGTGTCTGGACATTCTACAGTGTGTCTGGACATTCTACAGTGTGTCTGGACATTCTACAGTGTGTCTGGACATTCTACAGTGTATCTGGACATTCTACAGTGTGTCTGGACATTCTACAGCGTGTCTGGACATTCTACAGTGTGTCTGGACATTCTACAGTGTGTCTGGACATTCTACAGTGTGTCTGGACATTCTACAGTGTGTCTGGACATTCTACAGTGTGTCTGGACATTCTACAGTGTGTCTGGACATTCTACAGTGTGTCTGGACATTCTACAGTGTATCTGGACATTCTACAGTGTGTCTAGACATTCTACAGTGTGTCTGGACATTCTACAGTGTATCTGGACATTCTACAGTGTGTCTAGACATTCTACAGTGTGTCTGGACATTCTACAGTGTGTCTGGACATTCTACAGTGTGTCTGGACATTCTACAGTGTGTCTGGACATTCTACAGTGTGTCTGGACATTCTACAGTGTGTCTAGACATTCTACAGTGTGTCTGGACATTCTACAGTGTGTCTAGACATTCTACAGTGTGTCTGGACATTCTACAGTGTGTCTGGACATTATACAGTGTATCTGGACATTCTACAGTGTGTCTGGACATTCTACAGTGTGTCTGGACATTCTACAGTGTGTCTGGACATTCTACAGTGTGTCTGGACATTCTACAGTGTGTCTGGACATTCTACAGTGTGTCTGGACATTCTACAGTGTGTCTAGACATTCTACAGTGTGTCTAGACATTCTACAGGGTGTCTGGACATTCTACAGTGTGTCTGGACATTCTACAGTGTGTCTAGACATTCTACAGTGTGTCTGGACATTCTACAGTGTGTCCTAGACATTCTACAGTGTGTCTGGACATTCTACAGTGTGTCTGGACATTCTACAGTGTGTCTGGACATTCTACAGTGTGTCTGGACATTCTACAGTGTATCTGGACATTCTACAGTGTGTCTGGACATTCTACAGTGTGTCTGGACATTCTACAGTGTGTCTGGACATTCTACAGTGTATCTGGACATTCTACAGTGTGTCTGGACATTCTACAGTGTGTCTGGACATTCTACAGTGTGTCTGGACATTCTACAGTGTGTCTAGACATTCTACAGTGTGTCTAGACATTCTACAGGGTGTCTGGACATTCTACAGTGTGTCTAGACATTCTACAGTGTGTCTAGACATTCTACAGGGTGTCTGGACATTCTACAGTGTGTCTAGACATTCTACAGTGTGTCTGGACATTCTACAGTGTATCTGGACATTCTACAGTGTGTCTGGACATTCTACAGTGTGTCTGGACATTCTACAGTGTGTCTGGACATTCTACAGTGTATCTGGACATTCTACAGTGTGTCTAGACATTCTACAGTGTGTCTGGACATTCTAGAGTGTGTCTAGACATTCTACAGTGTGTCTGGACATTCTACAGTGTGTCTGGACATTCTACAGTGTGTCTGGACATTCTACAGTGTGTCTGGACATTCTACAGTGTGTCTGGACATTCTACCGTGTGTCTGGACATTCTACAGTGTGTCTGGACATTCTACAGTGTGTCTGGACATTCTACAGTGTGTCTGGACATTCTATAGTGTATCTGGACATTCTGCAGTGTGTCTGGACATTCTACAGTGTGTCTGGACATTCTACAGTGTGTCTGGACATTCTACAGTGTGTCTGGACATTCTACAGTGTGTCTGGACATTCTACAGTGTGTCTGGACATTCTACAGTGTGTCTGGACATTCTACAGTGTATCTGGACATTCTGCAGTGTGTCTGGACATTCTACAGTGTGTCTGGACATTCTACAGTGTGTCTGGACATTCTACAGTGTATCTGGACATTCTGCAGTGTGTTTAGACATTCTACAGTGTGTCTGGACATTCTACAGTGTGTCTAGACATTCTACAGTGTGTCTGGACATTCTACAGTGTGTCTGGACATTCTACAGTGTGTCTGGACATTCTACAGTGTGTCTGGACATTCTACAGTGTGTCTGGACATTCTACAGTGTGTCTGGACATTCTACAGTGTGTCTGGACATTCTACAGTGTGTCTGGACATTCTACAGTGTGTCTGGACATTCTACAGTGTGTCTAGACATTCTACAGTGTGTCTGGACGTTCTACAGTGTGTCTGGACATTCTACAGTGTGTCTGGACATTCTACAGTGTGTCTGGACATTCTACAGTGTACCTAGACATTCTACAGTGTGTCTAGACATTCTACAGTGTGTCTGGACATTCTACAGTGTGTCTGGACATTCTACAGTGTGTCTGGACATTCTACAGTGTGTCTAGACATTCTACAGTGTGTCTGGACATTCTACAGTGTGTCTGGACATTCTACAGTGTGTCTGGACATTCTACAGTGTGTCTAGACATTCTACAGTGTGTCTGGACATTCTACAGTGTGTCTAGACATTCTACAGTGTGTCTGGACATTCTACAGTGTGTCTGGACATTCTAAAGTGTGTCTGGACATTCTACAGTGTGTCTAGACATTCTACAGTGTGTCTAGACATTCTACAGTGTGTCTGGACATTCTACAGTGTGTCTGGACATTCTACAGTGTACCTAGACATTCTACAGTGTGTCTAGACATTCTACAGTGTGTCTGGACATTCTACAGTGTGTCTGGACATTCTACAGTGTGTCTAGACATTCTACAGGGTGTCTGGACATTCTACAGTGTATCTGGACATTCTACAGTGTGTCTGGACATTCTACAGTGTGTCTGGACATTCTACAGTGTACCTAGACATTCTACAGTGTATCTGGACATTCTACAGTGTGTCTGGACATTCTACAGTGTATCTGGACATTCTACAGTGTGTCTAGACATTCTACAGTGTATCTGGACATTCTACAGGGTGTCTGGACATTCTACAGTGTGTCTAGACATTCTACAGTGTATCTGGACATTCTACAGGGTGTCTGGACATTCTACAGTGTGTCTAGACATTCTACAGTGTGTCTGGACATTCTACAGTGTGTCTGGACATTCTACAGTGTGTCTGGACATTCTACAGTGTGTCTGGACATTCTACAGTGTGTCTGGACATTCTACAGTGTGTCTGGACATTCTACAGTGTATCTGGACATTCTACAGTGTGTCTGGACATTCTACAGTGTGTCTGGACATTCTACAGTGTGTCTGGACATTCTACAGTGTGTCTGGACATTCTACAGTGTGTCTGGACATTCTACAGTGTGTCTGGACATTCTACAGTGTGTCTGGACATTCTACAGTGTGTCTGGACATTCTACAGTGTGTCTGGACATTCTACAGTGTGTCTGGACATTCTACAGTGTGTCTGGACATTCTACAGTGTGTCTAGACATTCTACCGTGTGTCTGGACATTCTACCGTGTGTCTGGACATTCTACAGTGTGTCTGGACATTCTACAGCGTGTCTGGACATTCTACAGCGTGTCTGGACATTCTACAGCGTGTCTGGACATTCTACAGCGTGTCTGGACATTCTACAGCGTGTCTGGACATTCTACAGTGTGTCTGGACATTCTACAGTGTGTCTAGACATTCTACAGTGTGTCTGGACATTCTACAGTGTGTCTGGACATTCTACAGTGTGCATTCTAGAGGTGTGTCTGGGTGCAGGGTTTTGCTTCAGCCGAAGCAGTGATGTAAAGGTGACGAACCCTACCACTGTATGACAGATGCATTACGATGTTGGACAAATACACTAAGATTGATCTGGTTGAAGTTTAAGTTCTGAAATGACATGTGCATCTTTGGTTCCTGTAGTCTACTTCCTGTTACAGATTGGGATGTTTCCATCGTGCCCTTCCATCCTGGTCTCCGTAGCAACATGATCTAGTACAGTAGTACTCTTTCCACAGGGTTTTTATGGGATGTCTCAGTTGTGTGATGCTGCTCAGCCCTGATTGGTGTGTGATCCACCAGAGGAAATCAGATTGGAGGATTACCCATAATCCCTGGTGCAGAGTGCTCATCTGGCCCACAGTGTGTGTGTGTGTGTTAATCTGTTTTACCTCCATTAGGGAATCTGATGGATTCTCTGGACCGGCAGGGCTGTTAAATAATGAAAATAACCTCTTCCTCACCTTAACACACAGTAACATGAATAGAACCTCTTCCTCACGTTAACACACAGTAACATGAATAGAACCTCTTCCTCACCTTAACACACAGTACCATGAATAGAACCTCTTCCTCACGTTAACACACAGTAACATGAATAGAACCTCTTCCTCACGCTTAACACACAGTAACATGAATAGAACCTCTTCCTCACCTTAACACACAGTAACATGAATAGAACCTCTTCCTCACCTTAACACACAGTAACATGAATAGAACCTCTTCCTCACCTTAACACACACAGTAACATGAATAGAACCTCTTCCTCACCTTAACACACACAGTAACATGAATAGAACCTCTTCCTCACGTTAACACACAGTAACATGAATAGAACCTCTTCCTCACCTTAACACACAGTAACATGAATAGAACCTCTTCCTCACGTTAACACACAGTAACATGAATAGAACCTCTTCCTCACCTTAACACACAGTAACATGAATAGAACCTCTTCCTCACGTTAACACACAGTAACATGAATAGAACCTCTTCCTCACGTTAACACACAGTAACATGAATAGAACCTCTTCCTCACGTTAACACACAGTAACATGAATAGAACCTCTTCCTCACCTTAACACACACAGTAACATGAATATAACCTCTTCCTCACGTTAACACACAGTAACATGAATAGAACCTCTTCCTCACGTTAACACACAGTAACATGAATAGGAACCTCTTCCTCACCTTAACACACAGTAACATGAATAGAACCTCTTCCTCACGATAACACACAGTAACATGAATAGAACCTCTTCCTCACCTTAACACACAGTAACATGAATAGAACCTCTTCCTCACGTTAACACACAGTAACATGAATAGAACCTCTTCCTCACGTTAACACACAGTACCATGAATAGAACCTCTTCCTCACCTTAACACACACAGTAACATGAATAGAACCTCTTCCTCACGTTAACACACAGTAACATGAATAGAACCTCTTCCTCACGTTAACACACAGTAACATGAATAGAACCTCTTCCTCACCTTAACACACAGTAACATGAATAGAACCCTCTTCCTCACCTTAACACACAGTAACATGAATAGAACCTCTTCCTCACCTTAACACACAGTAACATGAATAGAACCTCTTCCTCACCTTAACACACACGTGCAACATGAATAGAACCTCTTCCTCACCTAACACACAGTAACATGAATAGAACCTCTTCCTCACCTTAACACACAGTAACATGAATAGAACCTCTTCCTCACGTTAACACACAGTAACATGAATAGAACCTCTTCCTCACCTTAACACACAGTAACATGAATAGAACCTCTTCCTCACGTTAACACACAGTAACATGAATAGAACCTCTTCCTCACCTTAACACACACAGTAACATGAATAGAACCTCTTCCTCACCTTAACACACACGTAACATGAATAGAACCTCTTCCTCACCTTAACACACAGTAACATGAATAGAACCTCTTCCTCACGTTAACACACAGTAACATGAATAGAACCTCTTCCTCACGCTTAACACACAGTAACATGAATAGAACCTCTTCCTCACCTTAACACACAGTAACATGAATAGAACCTCTTCCTCACCTTAACACACAGTAACATGAATAGAACCTCTTCCTCACCTTAACACACAGTAACATGAATAGAACCTCTTCCTCACCTTAACACACAGTAACATGAATAGAACCTCTTCCTCACGTTAACACACAGTACCATGAATAGAACCTCTTCCCTCACGTTAACACACAGTAACATGAATAGAACCTCTTCCCTTCACCTTAACACACAGTAACATGAATAGAACCTCTTCCTCACCTTAACACACAGTAACATGAATAGAACCTCTTCCTCACCTTAACACACAGTAACATGAATAGAACCTCTTCCTCACCTTAACACACAAGTAACATGAATAGAACCTCTTCCTCACCTTAACACACAGTAACATGAATAGAACCTCTTCCTCACGTTAACACACAGTAACATGAATAGAACCTCTTCCTCACGTTAACACACACAGTAACATGAATAGAACCTCTTCCTCACCTTAACACACAGTAACATGAATAGAACCTCTTCCTCACCTTAACACACAGTAACATGAATAGAACCTCTTCCTCACCTTAACACACACAGTAACATGAATAGAACCTCTTCCTCACGTTAACACACAGTAACATGAATAGAACCTCTTCTCACCTTAACACACAGTTCCATGAATAGAACCTCTTCCTCACCTTAACACACAGTACCATGAATAGAACCTCTTCCTCACCTTAACACACAGTAACATGAATAGAACCTCTTCCTCACCTTAACACACAGTAACATGAATAGAACCTCTTCCTCACCTTAACACACAGTAACATGAATAGAACCTCTTCCTCACCTTAACACACAGTAACATGAATAGAACCTCTTCCTCACGCTTAACACACACAGTAACATGAATAGAACCTCTTCCTCACCTTAACACACAGTAACATGAATAGAACCTCTTCCTCACGTTAACACACAGTAACATGAATAGAACCTCTTCCTCACCTTAACACACAGTAACATGAATAGAACCTCTTCCTCACGCTTAACACACAGTAACATGAATAGAACCTCTTCCTCACCTTAACACACAGTACCATGAATAGAACCTCTTCCTCACCTTAACACACTGTAACATGAATAGAACCTCTTCCTCACCTTAACACACAGTAACATGAATAGAACCTCTTCCTCACGTTAACACACAGTAACATGAATAGAACCTCTTCCTCACCTTAACACACAGTAACATGAATAGAACCTCTTCCTCACCTTAACACACAGTAACATGAATAGAACCTCTTCCTCACGTTAACACATAGTAACATGAATAGAACCTCTTCCTCACCTTAACACACAGTAACATGAATAGAACCTCTTCCTCACGTTAACACACAGTAACATGAATAGAACCTCTTCCTCACGTTAACACACAGTAACATGAATAGAACCTCTTCCTCACGCTTAACACACAGTAACATGAATAGAACCTCTTCCTCACGTTAACACACAGTAACATGAATAGAACCTCTTCCTCACCTTAACACACAGTAACATGAATAGAACCTCTTCCTCACCTTAACACACAGTAACATGAATAGAACCTCTTCCCTCACCTTAACACACAGTAACATGAATAGAACCTCTTCCTCACCTTAACACACAGTAACATGAATAGAACCTCTTCCTCACCTTAACACACACAGTAACATGAATAGAACCTCTTCCTCACGTTAAAACACAGTAACATGAATAGAACCTCTTCCTCACCTTAACACACAGTTCCATGAATAGAACCTCTTCCTCACGCTTAACACACAGTAACATGAATAGAACCTCTTCCTCACCTTAACACACAGTAACATGAATAGAACCTCTTCCTCACCTTAACACACAGTAACATGAATAGAACCTCTTCCTCACGTTAACACACAGTAACATGAATAGAACCTCTTCCTCACCTTAACACACAGTAACATGAATAGAACCTCTTCCTCACCTTAACACACAGTAACATGAATAGAACCTCTTCCTCACCTTAACACACAGTAACATGAATAGAACCTCTTCCTCACCTTAACACACAGTAACATGAATAGAACCTCTTCCTCACCTTAACACACAGTAACATGAATAGAACCTCTTCCCTCACCTTAACACACAGTAACATGAATAGAACCTCTTCCTCACCTTAACACACAGTAACATGAATAGAACCTCTTCCTCACGCTTAACACACAGTAACATGAATAGAACCTCTTCCTCACCTTAACACACAGTAACATGAATAGAACCTCTTCCTCACCTTAACACACAGTAACATGAATAGAACCTCTTCCTCACCTTAACACACAGTAACATGAATAGAACCTCTTCCTCACCTTAACACACAGTAACATGAATAGAACCTCTTCCTCACGTTAACACACAGTAACATGAATAGAACCTCTTCCTCACCTTAACACACAGTACCATGAATAGAACCTCTTCCTCACCTTAACACACAGTAACATGAATAGAACCTCTTCCTCACCTTAACACACAAGTTACATGAATAGAACCTCTTCCTCACCTTAACACACAGTACCATGAATAGAACCTCTTCCTCACCTTAACACACAGTAACATGAATAGAACCTCTTCCTCACGTTAACATACAGTAACATGAATAGAACCTCTTCCTCACCTTAACACACAGTAACATGAATAGAACCTCTTCCTCACGTTAACACACAGTAACATGAATAGAACCTCTTCCTCACCTTAACACACACAGTAACATGAATAGAACCTCTTCCTCACGCTTAACACACAGTAACATGAATAGAACCTCTTCCTCACGTTAACACACAGTAACATGAATAGAACCTCTTCCTCACCTTAACACACAGTAACATGAATAGAACTTCTTCCTCACCTTAACACACACAGTAACATGAATAGAACCTCTTCCTCACCTTAACACACACGTAACATGAATAGAACCTCTTCCTCACGTTAACACACAGTAACATGAATAGAACCTCTTCCTCACGTTAACACACAGTAACATGAATAGAACCTCTTCCTCACCTTAACACACAGTAACATGAATAGAACCTCTTCCTCACGTTAACACACAGTAACATGAATAGAACCTCTTCCTCACGTTAACACACAGTAACATGAATAGAACCTCTTCCTCACCTTAACACACACAGTAACATGAATAGAACCTCTTCCTCACCTTAACACACAGTAACATGAATAGAACCTCTTCCTCACCTTAACACACACAGTAACATGAATAGAACCTCTTCCTCACGTTAACACACAGTAACATGAATAGAACCTCTTCCTCACGTTAACACACAGTAACATGAATAGAACCTCTTCCTCACGTTAACACACAGTAACATGAATAGAACCTCTTCCTCACCTTAACACACACAGTAACATGAATAGAACCTCTTCCTCACCTTAACACACAGTAACATGAATAGAACCTCTTCCTCACCTTAACACACAGTAACATGAATAGAACCTCTTCCTCACGTTAACTTACACAGTAACATGAATAGAACCTCTTCCTCACCTTAACACACAGTAACATGAATAGAACCTCTTCCTCACCTTAACACACAGTAACATGAATAGAACCTCTTCCCTCACGTTAACACACAGTAACATGAATAGAACCTCTTCCTCACCTTAACACACACAGTAACATGAATAGAACCTCTTCCTCACCTTAACACACAGTAACATGAATAGAACCTCTTCCTCACCTTAACACACAGTAACATGAATAGAACCTCTTCCTCACGTTAACACACACAGTAACATGAATAGAACCTCTTCCTCACCTTAACACACACGTAACATGAATATAACCTCTTCCTCACCTTACACACAGTAACATGAATAGAACCTCTTCCTCACCTTAACACACACAGTAACATGAATAGAACCTCTTCCTCACCTTAACACACTAGTAACATGAATAGAACCTCTTCCTCACCTTAACACACAGTAACATGAATAGAACCTCTTCCTCACCTTAACACACACAGTAACATGAATAGAACCTCTTCCTCACGTTAACACACAGTAACATGAATAGAACCTCTTCCTCACCTTAACACACAGTAACATGAATAGAACCTCTTCCTCACGTTAACACACACAGTAACATGAATAGAACCTCTTCCTCACCTTAACACACACAGTAACATGAATAGAACCTCTTCCTCACCTTAACACACAGTAACATGAATAGAACCTCTTCCTCACGTTAACACACAGTAACATGAATAGAACCTCTTCCTCACGTTAACACACAGTAACATGAATAGAACCTCTTCCTCACCTTAACACACAGTAACATGAATAGAACCTCTTCCTCACGTTAACACACAGTAACATGAATAGAACCTCTTCCTCACGTTAACACACACAGTAACATGAATAGAACCTCTTCCTCACCTTAACACACAGTAACATGAATAGAACCTCTTCCTCACGTTAACACACAGTAACATGAATAGAACCTCTTCCTCACGTTAACACACAGTAACATAAATAGAACCTCTTCCTCACGTTAACACACAGTACCATGAATAGAACCTCTTCCTCACCTTAACACACAGTAACATGAATAGAACCTCTTCCTCACCTTAACACACAGTAACATGAATAGAACCTCTTCCTCACCTTAACACACACAGTAACATGAATAGAACCTCTTCCTCACGATAACACACAGTAACATGAATAGAACCTCTTCCTCACGTTAACACACAGTAACATGAATAGAACCTCTTCCTCACCTTAACACACAGTAACATGAATAGAACCTCTTCCTCACGCTAACACACAGTAACATGAATAGAACCTCTTCCTCACCTTAACACACAGTAACATGAATAGAACCTCTTCCTCACCTTAACACACAGTAACATGAATAGAACCTCTTCCTCACGTTAACACACAGTAACATGAATAGAACCTCTTCCTCACCTTAACACACAGTAACATGAATAGAACCTCTTCCTCACGTTAACACACAGTAACATGAATAGAACCTCTTCCTCACGTTAACACACACAGTAACATGAATAGAACCTCTTCCTCACGATAACACACAGTAACATGAATAGAACCTCTTCCTCACCTTAACACACACAGTAACATGAATAGAACCTCTTTCTCACGTTAACACACAGTAACATGAATAGAACCTCTTCCTCACGTTAACACACAGTAACATGAATAGAACCTCTTCCTCACCTTAACACACAGTAACATGAATAGAACCTCTTCCTCACCTTAACACACAGTAACATGAATAGAACCTCTTCCTCACGTTAACACACAGTAACATGAATAGAACCTCTTCCTCACCTTAACACACAGTAACATGAATAGAACCTCTTCCTCACCTTAACACACAGTAACATGAATAGAACCTCTTCCTCACGTTAACACACAGTACCATGAATAGAACCTCTTCCTCACCTTAACACACACAGTAACATGAATAGAACCTCTTCCTCACGTTAACACACAGTAACATGAATAGAACCTCTTCCTCACCTTAACACACAGTAACATGAATAGAACCTCTTCCTCACGTTAACACACAGTAACATGAATAGAACCTCTTCCTCACGTTAACACACAGTAACATGAATAGAACCTCTTCCTCACCTTAACACACAGTAACATGAATAGAACCTCTTCCTCACCTTAACACACAGTAACATGAATAGAACCTCTTCCTCACGTTAACACACAGTAACATGAATAGAACCTCTTCCTCACGTTAACACACAGTAACATGAATAGAACCTCTTCCTCACGTTAACACACACAGTAACATGAATATAACCTCTTCCTCACCTTAACACACAGTAACATGAATAGAACCTCTTCCTCACCTTAACACACAGTAACATGAATAGAACCTCTTCCTCACCTTAACACACAGTACCATGAATAGAACCTCTTCCTCACGTTAACACACAGTAACATGAATAGAACCTCTTCCTCACCTTAACACACAGTAACATGAATAGAACCTCTTCCTCACCTTAACACACACAGTAACATGAATAGAACCTCTTCCTCACCTTAACACACACAGTAACATGAATAGAACCTCTTCCTCACGTTAACACACAGTAACATGAATAGAACCTCTTCCTCACCTTAACACACAGTAACATGAATAGAACCTCTTCCTCACCTTAACACACAGTAACATGAATAGAACCTCTTCCTCACCTTAACACACAGTAACATGAATAGAACCTCTTCCTCACGTTAACACACAGTAACATGAATAGAACCTCTTCCTCACCTTAACACACAGTAACATGAATAGAACCTCTTCCTCACCTTAACACACAGTAACATGAATAGAACCTCTTCCTCACGTTAACACACACAGTAACATGAATAGAACCTCTTCCTCACGTTAACACACAGTAACATGAATAGAACCTCTTCCTCACGTTAACACACAGTAACATGAATAGAACCTCTTCTCACCTTAACACACAGTAACATGAATAGGAACCTCTTCCTCACCTTAACACACAGTAACATGAATAGAACCTCTTCCTCACCTTAACACACAGTAACATGAATAGAACCTCTTCCTCACGTTAACACACAGTAACATGAATAGAACCTCTTCCTCACCTTAACACACAGTAACATGAATAGAACCTCTTCCTCACCTTAACACACAGTAACATGAATAGAACCTCTTCCTCACGTTAACACACAGTAACATGAATAGAACCTCTTCCTCACCTTAACACACAGTAACATGAATAGAACCTCTTCCTCACCTTAACACACAGTAACATGAATAGAACCTCTTCTCACGTTAACACACAGTAACATGAATAGAACCTCTTCCTCACCTTAACACACAGTAACATGAATAGAACCTCTTCCTCACGTTAACACACAGTAACATGAATAGAACCTCTTCCTCACCTTAACACACAGTAACATGAATAGAACCTCTTCCTCACGTTAACACACAGTAACATGAATAGAACCTCTTCCTCACGTTAACACACAGTAACATGAATAGAACCTCTTCCTCACCTTAACACACAGTAACATGAATAGAACCTCTTCCTCACCTTAACACACAGTAACATGAATAGAACCTCTTCCTCACCTTAACACACAGTAACATGAATAGAACCTCTTCCTCACCTTAACACACAGTAACATGAATAGAACCTCTTCCTCACGTTAACACACACAGTACCATGAATAGAACCTCTTCCTCACGATAACACACACAGTACACATGAATAGAACCTCTTCCTCACCTTAAAACACAGTAACATGAATATAACCTCTTCCTCACGTTAACACAGTACGCATGAATAGAACCTCTTCCTCACCTTAACACACAGTAACATGGAATAGAACCTCTTCCTCACGATAACACACACAGTACCATGAATAGAACCTCTTCCTCACCTTAAAACACAGTAACATGAATAGAACCTCTTCCTCACGATAACACACACAGTACCATGAATAGAACCTCTTCCTCACCTTAACACACAGTAACATGAATAGAACCTCTTCCTCACGATAACACACACAGTACCATGAATAGAACCTCTTCCTCACCTTAACACACAGTACCATGAATAGAACCTCTTCCTCACGTTAACACACAGTAACATGAATAGAACCTCTTCCTGACCTTAACACACAGTAACATGAATAGAACCTCTTCCTCACCTTAACACACAGTAACATGAATAGAACCTCTTCCTCACCTTAACACACAGTAACATGAATAGAACTCTTCCTCACCTTAACACAGTAACATGAATAGAACCTCTTCCTCACGCTTAACACACAGTAACATGAATAGAACCTCTTCCTCACGTTAACACACAGTAACATGAATAGAACCTCTTCCTCACGTTAACTACACAGTAACATGAATAGAACCTCTTCCTCACCTTAACACACAGTAACATGAATAGAACCTCTTCCCTCACCTTAACACACAGTAACATGAATAGAACCTCTTCCTCACCTTAACACACAGTAACATGAATAGAACCTCTTCCTCACGTTAACACACAGTAACATGAATAGAACCTCTTCCTCACCTTAACACACAGTAACATGAATAGAACCTCTTCCTCACCTTAACACACAGTAACATGAATAGAACCTCTTCCTCACGTTAACACACAGTAACATGAATAGAACCTCTTCCTCACCTTAACACACAGTAACATGAATAGAACCTCTTCCTCACCTTAACACACAGTAACATGAATAGAACCTCTTCCTCACGATAACACACAGTAACATGAATAGAACCTCTTCTCACCTTAACACACAGTAACATGAATAGAACCTCTTCCTCACGTTAACACACACGTAACATGAATAGAACCTCTTCCTCACCTTAACACACAGTAACATGAATAGAACCTCTTCCTCACGCTTAACACACAGTAACATGAATAGAACCTCTTCCTCACCTTAACACACAGTAACATGAATAGAACCTCTTCCTCACCTTAACACACAGTAACATGAATAGAACCTCTTCCTCACGTTAACACACAGTAACATGAATAGAACCTCTTCCTCACCTTAACACACAGTAACATGAATAGAACCTCTTCCTCACCTTAACACACAGTAACATGAATAGAACCTCTTCCTCACGCTAACACACACAGTACCATGAACAGAACCTCTTCCTCACGATAACACACACAGTACCACATGAACAGAACCTCTTCCTCACCTTAAAACACAGTAACATGAATAGAACCTCTTCCTCACGCTAACACACACAGTACCATGAATAGAACCTCTTCCTCACCTTAACACACAGTAACATGAATAGAACCTCTTCCCTCACGATAACACACACAGTACCATGAATAGAACCTCTTCCTCACCTTAACACACAGTAACATGAATAGAACCTCTTCCTCACGATTAACACACAGTACCATGAATAGAACCTCTTCCTCACCTTAACACACAGTAACATGAATAGAACCTCTTCCTCACGACTTACACACACAGTACCATGAATAGAACCTCTTCCTCACCTTAACACACAGTACCATGAATAGAACCTCTTCCTCACGTTAACACACAGTAACATGAATAGAACCTCTTCCTGACCTTAACACACAGTAACATGAATAGAACCTCTTCCTCACCTTAACACACAGTAACATGAATAGAACCTCTTCCTCACCTTAACACACACAGTAACATGAATAGAACCTCTTCCTCACCTTAACACACAGTAACATGAATAGAACCTCTTCTCACCTTAACACACAGTAACATGAATAGAACCTCTTCCTCACGTTAACACAGTAACATGAATAGAACCTCTTCCTCACCTTAACACACACAGTAACATGAATAGAACCTCTTCCTCACCTTAACACACAGTAACATGAATAGAACCTCTTCCTCACCTTAACACACAGTAACATGAATAGAACCTCTTCCTCACGTTAACACAGTAACATGAATAGAACCTCTTCCTCACCTTAACACACAGTACCATGAATAGAACCTCTTCCTCACGTTAACACAGTAACATGAATAGAACCTCTTCCTCACCTTAACACACACAGTAACATGAATAGAACCTCTTCCTCACCTTAACACACACGTAACATGAATAGAACCTCTTCCTCACGTTAACACACAGTACCATGAATAGAACCTCTTCCTCACGTTAACACACAGTAGCATGAATAGAACCTCTTCCTCACCTTAACACACAGTAACATGAATAGAACCTCTTCCTCACGTTAACACACAGTAACATGAATAGAACCTCTTCCTCACCTTAACACACAGTAACATGAATAGAACCTCTTCCTCACGTTAACACACAGTAACATGAATAGAACCTCTTCCTCACGTTAACACACAGTAACATGAATAGAACCTCTTCCTCACCTTAACACACAGTAACATGAATAGAACCTCTTCCTCACGTTAACACACAGTAACATGAATAGAACCTCTTCCTCACCTTAACACACAGTAACATGAATATAACCTCTTCCTCACCTTAACACACAGTAACATGAATAGAACCTCTTCCTCACGTTAACACACAGTAACATGAATAGAACCTCTTCCTCACGTTAACACACAGTAACATGAATAGAACCTCTTCCTCACGTTAACACACAGTAACATGAATAGAACCTCTTCCTCACCTTAACACACAGTACCATGAATAGAACCTCTTCCTCACCTTAACACACAGTAACATGAATAGAACCTCTTCCTCACGTTAACACACAGTAACATGAATAGAACCTCTTCCTCACGTTAACACACAGTAACATGAATAGAACCTCTTCCTCACCTTAACACACAGTAACATGAATAGAACCTCTTCCTCACGTTAACACACAGTACCATGAATAGAACCTCTTCCTCACGATTAACACACAGTACCTATGAATAGAACCTCTTCCTCACCTTAAAACACAGTAACATGAATAGAACCTCTTCCTCACGATAACACACACAGTAACATGAATAGAACCTCTTCCTCACCTTAACACACAGTAACATGAATAGAACCTCTTCCTCACCTTAACACACAGTAACATGAATAGAACCCTCTTCCTCACCTTAACACACAGTAACATGAATAGAACCCTCTTCCTCACGATAACACACACGTACCATGAATAGAACCTCTTCCTCACCTTAAAACACAGTAACATGAATAGAACCCTCTTCCTCACGATAACACACACAGTACCATGAATAGAACCTCTTCCTCACCTTAAAACACAGTAACATGAATAGAACCTCTTCCTCACGATTACACACACAGTAACATGAATAGAACCTCTTCCTCACCTTAACACACAGTAACATGAATAGAACCTCTTCCTCACGTTAACACACAGTAACATGAATAGAACCTCTTCCTCACCTTAACACACAGTAACATGAATAGAACCTCTTCCTCACCTTAACACACAGTAACATGAATAGAACCTCTTCCTCACCTTAACACACACAGTAACATGAATAGAACCTCTTCCTCACGTTAACACACAGTAACATGAATAGAACCTCTTCCTCACCTTAACACACACAGTAACATGAATAGAACCTCTTCCTCACCTTAACACAGTACCATGAATAGAACCTCTTCCTCACGTTAACACACAGTAACATGAATAGAACCTCTTCCTCACCTTAACACACATGTAACATGAATAGAACCTCTTCCTCACCTTAACACACAGTAACATGAATAGAACCTCTTCCTCACCTTAACACACAGTAACATGAATAGAACCTCTTCCTCACCTTAACACACACAGTAACATGAATAGAACCTCTTCCTCACGTTAACACACAGTAACATGAATAGAACCTCTTCCTCACCTTAACACACAGTAACATGAATAGAACCTCTTCCTCACCTTAACACACAGTAACATGAATAGAACCTCTTCCTCACCTTAACACACACAGTAACATGAATAGAACCTCTTCCTCACGTTAACACACAGTAACATGAATAGAACCTCTTCCTCACCTTAACACACAGTAACATGAATAGAACCTCTTCCTCACTGTTAACACACAGTAACATGAATAGAACCTCTTCCTCACCTTAACACACAGTAACATGAATAGAACCTCTTCCTCACGTTAACACACAGTAACATGAATAGAACCTCTTCCTCACCTTAACACACAGTAACATGAATAGAACCTCTTCCTCACGTTAACACACAGTAACATGAATAGAACCTCTTCCTCACGTTAACACACAGTAACATGAATAGAACCTCTTCCTCACCTTAACACACACAGTAACATGAATAGAACCTCTTCCTCACGTTAACACACAGTAACATGAATAGAACCTCTTCCTCACCTTAACACACAGTAACATGAATAGAACCTCTTCCTCACGCTTAACACACAGTAACATGAATAGAACCTCTTCCTCACCTTAACACACAGTAACATGAATAGAACCTCTTCCTCACCTTAACACACAGTAACATGAATAGAACCTCTTCCTCACCTTAACACACACGTAACATGAATAGAACCTCTTCCTCACGCTTAACACACAGTAACATGAATAGAACCTCTTCCTCACCTTAACACACAGTAACATGAATAGAACCTCTTCCTCACCTTAACACACAGTAACATGAATAGAACCTCTTCCTCACGTTAACACTACATTAACATTTTAGTCATTTAGCAGACGCTCTTATCCAGAGCGACTTACAGTTAGTGAATACATATATTTTTTTAAATATATACTGGCCCCCCATGGGAATCAAACCCACAACCCTGGCGTTGCAAACGCCATGCTCTACCAACTGAGCTACATTCCTGCCGGCCATTCCCTCCCCTACCCTGGACGACGCTGGACCAATTGTGCGCCGCCCAGAGTCTCCCGGTCGCGCGGCTGCGACAGAGCCCTGGATTAACCAGGATCTCTAGTAGCACAGTTAGCACTGCGATGCTTAACACTATAGTTAAACACACAGTAACATGCTTTAGGCCTATAAGATGAGAATGTGCCTTTTGACAAACTCCAAGCGGGCTGTCGTGTGCCTTTTACTGAGGAGTGGCTTCCGTCTGGCCACTCTACCATAAAGGCCTGATTGATGGAGTGCTGCAGAGACGGTTGTCCTTCTGGAAGGTCTCCCATCTCCACAGAGGAACTCTGGAGCTCTGTCAGAGTGACCATCGTGTTCTTGGTCACCTCCCTGACCAAGGCCCTTCTCCCCCGATTGCTCAGTTTGGCCGGGCGGCCAGCTCTAGGAAGAGTCTTGGTAGTTCCAAACTTCTTTCATTTAAGAATGATGGAGGCCACTGTGTTCTTGCGGACCTTCAATGCTGCAGACATTTTTTGGTACCCTCCCCAGATCTGTGCCTCGACACAATCCTGTCTCGGAGCTCTATGGACAATTCCTTCGACCTCATGGCTTGGTTTTTGCTCTAACATGCACTGTCAACTGTGGGATCTTATATAGACAGGTGTGTGCCTTTTCAAATCATGTCCAATCAATTGAATTTACCACAGGTGGACTCCAATGAAGTTGTAGAAACATCTCAAGGATGATCAATGGAAACAGGATGGACCTGAGCTCAAGTTCGAGTCTCATAGCAAAGGGTCTGAATATCAATGTAAATAAGATATTTTTATTTGTAAAAATTCTAAAAACCTGTTTTCTCTTAGTCATTATTGGGTATTGTGTGTAGATTTAACGTAACAAACAAAATGTGGAAAAAGGGAAGGGGTCTGAATACTTTCTGAATGCACTGTACAGAGTTCCTCACTGAGTTCTCTGAATTCCTATCGGACCTTGTAGTCATGGCAGATAATATTCACATTTTTGGTGACTGTAATATTCACAAACCCTCTCCAAAAGGCATTCGGAGCCATCATCGACTCAGTGGGTTTTGTCCAACATGTCTCCGGACCTACTCATTGCAGTCATACCCTGGATCTAGTTTTGTCCCGTGGAATAAATATTGTGGATGTAAATGTTTTTCCTCATAATCCTGGACTATCAGACCACCATCTTATTATGTTTGCAATCGCAACAAATAATCTGCTCAGACCCCAACCAAGGATAATAAAAAGCCGTGCTATAGATTCTCGGACAACCCAAAGATTCCTAGTTGCCCTTCCAGACTCCCTCCACCTACCCGAGGATGTCGGTTAACCACCGAACTGAGGATCTAAATGTAACCTTGCGTAATACCGTAGATGCAGTCGCACCCCTAAAAACAAAAAACATTTGTCACAAGAAATTAGCTCCCTGGTATACAGAAAATACCAGAGCCCTGAAGCCAGCTTCCAGACAATTGGAACAGAAATGGCGCTCCACCAAACTGGAAGTCTTCCTACTAGCTTGGAAAGACAGTACAGAGCAATATCAAAGATCCTTCACTACTGCTTGATCATCCTATTTTTCCAACCTAATTGAGGAGAATAAGAACAATCCATAATGTATTTTTGATACTGTCACAAAGCTAACTAAAAAGCAGCATTCCCCAAGAGAGGATGGCTTTCACTTCAGTGATGAATTCATGTACTTCTTCGACAAAAAGATCATATGATCATTAGAAAGCAAATGAAGGACTCCTCTTTGAATCTGCGTATTTCTCCAAAGCTCAGTTGTCCTGAGTCTGCACAGAACTGCCAGGACCTAGGATCAACGGAGACACTCAAGTTTTATAATCCTGTATCTCTTGACACATTCATGAAAATAGTCATGGCCTCTAAACCTTCAAGCTGCATACTGGAACCTATTCCAACTAAACTACTGAAATAGCTTCTTCCTGTGCTTGGCCCTCCTATGTTGAACATAATAAATGGCTCCCTATCCACTGGATGTGAACCAAACTCACTCAAAGTGGCAGTAATAAAGCCTCTCTTGAAAAAGCCAAACCTTGACCCGGAAACTGTAAGAAACGATCGGCCTATATCGAATCTCCCATTCCTCTCAACAATTTTAGAAAAAGCTGTTGCGCAGCAACTCACTGCCCTCCTGAAGACAAAATAATGTTTACGAAACACTTCAGTCTGGTTTTAGACCCCATCATAGCACTGAGACTGCACTCGTGAAGGTGGTAAATGACCTTTTAATGGCGTCAGACCAAGGCTCTGCATCTGTCCTCGTGCTCCTAGACCTTAGTGCTGCTTTTGACTCCATCGATCACCACATTCTTTTGGAGAGATTGGAAACCCTAATTGGTCTACACAGACAAGTTCTTGCCTGGTTTAGATCTTAGAGTGGCGCCGGAGAAGATGGCTGCCGTTTTACAGCCCTCTAACCAATTGTACTATTATGTGTGTTTTTTTTGCATTATTTGTAATTTATTCTGTACATAATGTTTCTGCCACCGTCTCTTATGACCTTAAAGAGCTTCTGGATATCAGGACAGCGATTACTCACCTCGTATTGGACCAAGATTTTTTCTTCAACGAGTCGGACGCGAAGGATATCCTACAGACACCCGACAAGGCCCAAATCCCTGTCATTCGCGTGAAGAAGAGACAGAGATATCGTGGACGTAGGTCGGGGTGCCTTGTAAGGATCCGACGGCGAGCGAGTAAACTGCCTCTCCCATCAATCCTATTAGCCAATCTTCAATCATTGGAAAACAAAATGGACGACCTAAGATTACGGTTATCCTACCAACGGGACATTAAAAACTGTAATATCTTATGTTTCACCGAGTCGTGGCTGAACGACGACATGGATAACATACAGCTGGCGGGTTATACACTACATCGGCAAGATAGAACGGCTGACTCCGGTAAGACAAGGGGTGGGGGTCTGTGTATATTTGTGAACAACAGCTGGTGCATAAAATCTAATACTAAGGAAGTCTCGAGGTTTTGCTCGCCTGAGGTAGAGTATCTCATGATAAGCTGTAGACCCACTATCTACCAAGAGAGTTTTCATCTATATTTTTCATAGCTGTCTATTTACCACCACAAACCGATGCTGGCATTAAGACCGCACTCAACGAGCTGTATAAGGCCATAAGCAAACAGGAAAACGCTCATCCAGAGGCGGCGCTTCTAGTGGCTGGGGACTTTAATGCAGGGAAACTTAAATCCGTTCTACCTAATTTCTACCAGCATGTTAAATGTGCAACCAGAGGAAAATAAACTCTAGACCACCTTTACTCCACACACAGAGACGCATACAAAGCTCTCCCTCGCCCTCCATTTGGCAAATCTGACCATAATTCCATCCTCCTGATTCCTGCTTATAAGCAAAAACTAAAGCAGGAAGCACCAGTGACTCGGTTAATAAGAAAGTGGTCAGATGACGCAGATGCAATCAGAACAGGAGTAGAGCCACTCTGCCCCCCCGTGGCCAGGTCTGGTAATACAGGAATCATTAGTAGGTCCGCCATTCCTTCCAGTTCTCTGCTGCCAATAACTGGAACGAACTGCAAAAATCTCTGAAGCTGGAGACTCTTATCTCCCTCACTAACTTTAAGCGTCAGTTGTCAGAGCAGCTTACCGATCACTGCACCTGTACACAGCCCATCTGAAATTATCCCACCCAACTACCTCATCCCCATATTGTTATTTATTTTGCTCTTTTGCACCCCAGTATCTCTATTTGCACATCATCTCTTGCATCTCTATCATTCCAGTGTTTATACTACTGTAATTATTTTGCACTATGGCCTATTTATTGCCTTACCTCCATAACTTGCTACATTTGCACACACTGTATATATATTTTCTGTTGTATTTTTGACCTTACGTTTTGTTTACCCCATATGTAACTCTGTGTTGTTGTTGTTTTTATCGCACTGCTTTGCTTTATCTTGGCCAGGTCGCAGTTGTAAATGAGAACTTGTTCTCTACTGGCTTAGCTGGTTAAATTACGTTTTATTTTTATTTTTTATGCTAAGCTAAAGGACTGTTTTGCTAGCACAGACTGGAATATGTTCCGGGATTCTTCCGATAGCATTGAGGAGTATACCACATCAGTCACTTGCTTCATCAATAAGTGCATCGATGACGTCGTCCCCACAGTGACCGTACGTACATATCCCAACCAGAAGCCATGGATTACAGGAAACATCCGCACTGAGCTAAAGGGTAGAGCTGCCGCTTTCAAGGAGCGGGACTCTAACCCAGACTCTTATAAGAAATCCCGCTATGCCCTCCGACGAACCATCAAACAGGCAAAGAGTCAATACAGGACTAAGATTGAATCGTACTACAGTGCCTTGCAAAAGTATTCATCCCTCTTGGCTTTTTTCCTATTTCGTTGCATTACAACCTGTAATTTAAATTGATTTTTATTTGGATTTCATGTAATGGACATACACAAAATAGACAAAATCAGTGAAGTGGAATGAAAAAAATAACTTGGGTCAAAAAATGCAAACAAATAAATAACGGAAAAGTGGTGCGTGCATATGTATTCACCCCCTTTGCTATGAAGCCCCTAAATAAGATCTGGTGCAACCAATTACCTTCAGAAGTCATATAATTAGTTAAATAAAGTCCACCTGTGTGCAATCTAAGTGTCACATGATCTGTCACATGATCTCAGTATATATACACCTGTTCTGAAAGGCCCCAGAGTCTGCAACACCACTAAGCAAGGGGCACCACCAAGCAAGCGTCACCATGAAGACCAAGGAGCTCTCCAAACAGGTCAAGGACAAAGTTGTGGAGAAGTACAGATCATGGTTGGGTTGTAAAAAAATATCCAAAACTTTGAACATCCCACGGACCACCATTAAATCCATTATTAAAAATTGGAAAGAATATGGCACCACAACAAACCTGCGAAGAGAGGGCCGCCCACCAAAACTCACGGACCAGGCAAGGAGGGCATTAATCAGAGAGGCAACAAAGAGACCAAAGATAACCCTGAAGGAGCTGCAAAGCTCCACAGCGGAGATTGGAGTATGTGTCCATAGGACCACTTTAAGCCGTACACTCCACAGAGCTGGCCTTTACGGAAGAGTGGCCAGAAAAAAGCCATTGCTTTAAGAAAAAAATAAGCAAACAAGTTTGGTGTTTGCCAAAAGGCATGTGGGAGACTCCCCAAACATATGGAAGAAGGTACTCTGGTCAGATGAGACTAAAATTGAGCTTTTTGGCCATCAAGGAAAACGCTATGTCTGGCGCAAACCCAGCACCTCTCATCACCCCAAGAACACCATGTTTTTCATCGGCAGGGACTGGGAAACTGGTCAGAATTGAAGGAATGATGGATGGCGCTAAATACAGGGAAATTCTTGAGGGAAACCTGTTTCAGTCTTCCAGAGATTTGAGACTGGGACGGAGGTTCACCTTCCAGCAGGACAATGACCCTAAGCATACTGCTACAGCAAAATTCTAGTGGTTTAAGGGGAAACATTTACATGTCTTGGAATGGCCTAGTCAAAGCCCAGACCTCCAATTGAGAGTCTGTGGTATGACTTAAAGATTGCTGTACACCAGCGGAATCCATCCAACTTGAAGGAGCTGGAGCAGTTTTGCCTTGAAGAATGGGCAAAAATCCCAGTGGCTAGATGTGCCAAGCTTATAGAGACATACCCCAAGAGACTTGCAGCTGTAATTGTTGATAAAGGTGTCTCTACAAAGTATTGACTTTGGGGGGGTGAATAGTTATGCACGCTCAAGTTCTGTTTTTTTTGTCTTATTTCTTGTTTGTTTCACACAACAACAAAAAAATTGCATCTTCAAAGTGGTAGGCATGTTGTGTAAATCAAATGATACAAACCCCCAAAAAATCTATTTTAATTCCAGGTTTTAAGGCAAGAAAATAGGAAAAATCCCTTCTATGCTCGTTTATGATAGGCCTGAACAACAACGAGACAGCTTATAGGGAGGAAGTCAGAGACCTGGCCCGTGTGGTGCCAGGACAACATCCTCTCCCTCAACGTGATCAAGACAAAGGTGATGATTGTGGACTACAGGAAAAAGAAGAGGACCGAGCACACCCCCGTTCTCATCGACGGGGCTCTAGTGGAGCAGGTTGAGAGCTTCAAGTTCCTTGGTGTCCACATCACCAACAAACTAACATGGTCCAAGCACACCAAGACAGTCGTGAAGAGGGCACGACAAAACCTATTCCCCCTAAGGAGACTGAAAAGATTTGGCATGGGTTCTCAGATCCTCAAAAGGTTCTACAGCTGCACCATCGAGAGCATCCTGACTGGTTGCATCACTGACTGGTATGGCAACTGCTCAGCCTCCGACCGCAAGGCACTACAGAGGGTAGTGCGTACGGCCCAGTACATCCCTGGGGCTAAGCTTCCTGCCATCCAGGACCTCTATACCAGGCGGTGTCAGAGGAAGGCCCTAAAAATTGTAAAAGACTCCAGCCTCCCTAGTCATAGACTGTTCTCTCTGCTACCGCACGGCAAGCGGTACCGGAGCGCCAAGTCTAGGTACAAGAGGCTTCTAAACAGCTTCTACCTCCAAGCCATAAGACTCCTGAACATCTAATCAAATGGCTACCCAGACTATTTGCATTGCCCCCCCCACCCCTCTTTTATGCTGCTGCTACTCTCTGTTTATTATCTATGCATAGTCACTTTAATAACTCTACCTACATGTACATATTACCCCAATACCTCGACTAACCGGTGCCCCCGCACATTGACTCGGTACCGGTACCCCCTGTATATAGCCTCCCTACTGTTATTTTACTGCTGCTCTTTAATTATTTGTTACTTTTATTTCATATTATTTTATATTGCATTTTTTTGTGATTTGTTTTGGTATTCTTTGTTAAATCTGCATTGTTGGTTAAGTGCTTGTAAGTAAGCATTTCACTGTAAGGTCTACACCTGTTGTATTCGGCGCATGTGACAAATCATATTTGATTTGATTTGATTTGTTGCGGTCTATATTCAGAACCACATTCCTGTGAAGCTTAGAGAGGATCTCATGTTAAATACTGTTGAAGTAATATGGCTACAGGTTCATCTGCCTCACCTAAAGCCCATTCTGGTGGGAAGCTGCTATAGACCACCAAGTGCTAACAGTCAGTATCTGGATAATATGTGTGAAATACTTGATCATGTACAGTGCCTTCGGAAATGACAAAGCGAAAACAGGTTTTTAGACATTTTTGCAAATGTATAAAAATATTTATATTTTATATTATTTACATAAGTATTCAGACCCTTTGCTATGAGACTCGAAATTGAGCTCAGGTGCATCCTGTTTCGATTGATCATCCTTGAGATGTTTCTAAAACATGATTGGATTCCACCTATTGTAAATTCAATTGATTGGACATGATTTGGAAAGGCACACACCTGTCTATATCAGGTCCCACAGTTGACAGTGCATGTCAGAGCAAAAACCAAGCCATGAGGTCGAAGGAATTGTCCATAGAGCACCGAGACAGGATTGTGTCGAGGCACAGATCTGCGGAAGGTTACATAAACATTTCTGCAGCATTGAAGGTCCCCAAGAACACAGTGGCCTCCATCATTCTTGAATGGAATAAGTTTGGAACCACCAAGACTCTTCTTAGAGCTGGGCGCCCAGCCAAACTGAGCAATCGGGGGAGAAGGGCCTTGGTCAGGGAGGTGACCAAGAACCCGATGGTCACTCTGACAGAGCTCCAGAGTTCCTCTGTGGAGATGGGAGAACCTTCCAGAAGGACAACCATCTCTGCAGTATTCCACCAATCAGACCTTTATGGTAGAGTGGCCAGACGGAAGCCTCTCTTCAGAAAAAGGCACATGACATCCTGCTTGGAGTTTGCCAAAAGGCACCTAAAGACTCTCCGACCATGAGAAACAAGATTCTCTGGTCTGATGAAACCAAGATTGAACTCTTTGTCCTGAATGCCAAGCGTCACGTCTGGAGGAAACCTGGCACCATCCCTACGGTGAAGCATGGTGGTGGCAACATCATGCTGTGGGGATGTTTTTCAGTGGCAGGGACTGGGAGACTAGTCAGGAATGAGGCAAAGATGAACAGAGCAAAGTACAGAGAGATCCTTGATGAAAACCTGCTCCAGAGCGCTCAGGACCTCAGACTGGGGTGAAGGTTCACCTTCTAACAGGACAACGACCCTAAGCACACAGCCAAGACAGCGCAGGAGTGGCTTTGGGACAAGTCTCTGAATGTCCTTGAGTGGCCCGGCCAGAGCCCGGACTTGAACCCGATCTAACATCTCTGGAGAGACCTGAAAATAGCTGTGCAGCGACGCTCCCCATCCAACCTGACAGGGTTTGAGAGGATCTGCAGAGAAGAATGGGAGAAACTCCCCAAATACAGGTGTGCCAAGCTTGTAGTGTCATACCCAAGAAGACTCAAGGCTGTAATCACTGCTAAAGGTGCTTCAACAAAGTACTGAGTAAAAGGTCTGAATACTAATGTAAATGTGATATTTCAGTGTTTAATTTTGTAATAAATTAGAAAAAATTCTAAAAACCTGTTTTTGCTTTGTCATTATGGGATATTGTGTGTAGATTGATGAGGGGAAATAAGGCTGTAAGTTAACAAAATGTGGAAACCGTCAAGGGATCTGAATACTTTCCGAAGGCATTGTATGTGATATCAACAGAGAGGTATATTTTCTGGGTGATTTAAATATTGACTGTCTTTCATCAAGCTGCCCACTCAAGAAAAAGCTTCAAACTGTAACCAGTGGCTGCAACCTGGTTCAGGTTATCAGTCAACCTACCAGGGCAGTTTCAAACAGTACAGGAATGAAATCATCAACATGTATTGATGTAGCAGAAATATGCTTGAAAGCAGTATCCAAATCCATAGGATGTAGTGATCCTAATATAGTAGCCATATCTAGGAAAACCAAAGTTCCAAAGGCTGGGCCTAATATAGTGTATAAAATACGTTTTGTAGTGATTCTTATGTTGATGATATAAATAATGTTTGCTGGTCTGTGGTGTGTAATGAGGAGCAACCTCATTATGAAATTGCTTATTCCAGTTACTAATAAGCATGCACCCATTAAGAAAATGACTGTAAAAACGGTCAAATCCCCTTGGATTGATGAGGAATTGAAAAATGGTATGGTTTAGAGAGATGAGGCAAAAGGAATGGCAAATAAGTCTGGCTGCACAACCGATTGGCAAACGTATTGCAAATTGAGAAATCATGTGACTAAACTGAATAAAAAGAAGAAGAAACTACACTATGAAACAAAGATAAATGACATAAAGAATGATGGTAAAAAGCTTTGGAGCACCTTAAATGACATTTTGGGCAAAAAGGCAAACTCAGCTCCATCATTCATTGAATCAGATGGCTCATTCAATACAAAACCCACTGATATTGCCAACTACTTTAATGATTTTTTCATTGGCAAGATTAGCAAACTCAGGCATGACATGCCAGCAACAAACGCTGACACTACATATCCAAGTATATCTGACCAAATTATGAAAAATAAGCATTGTACTTTTGAATTCCGTAAAGTGAGTGTGGAAGAGGTGACCAGCCATCGGCGTCTGATAAATTGAATCGAAAATTACTACGGATAATAGCGGACGATATTGCCACTCCTATTGGCCATCTCTTCAATTTAAGCCTACTAGAAAGTGTGCCCTCAGGCTTGGAGAGAAGCAAAAGTTATTCCCCTACCTAAGAATAGTAAAGCCCCCTTTACTGCCTCAAATAGCCGACCAATCAGCCTGTTACCAACCCTTAGTAAACTTTTGGAAAAAATGGTGTTTGACCAGAAACAATGCTATTTTACAGTAAACAAATTGACAACGGACTTTCAGCACGCTTGTAGGGAAGGACATTCAACAAGCACAGCACTTACACAAATGACAGGCTAAGAGAAATTGATGATAAAAAGATTGTGGGGGCTGTTTTGTTAGACTTCAGTGCGACTTTTGACATTATCGATCATAGTCTGCTGATGGAAAAACGTATGTGTTATGGCTTTACACCCCCTGCTATATTGTGGATAAAGAGTTACCTGTCTAACAGAACACAGAGGGTGTTCTTTAATGGAAGCCTCTCCAACATAATCCAGGTAGAATCAGGAATTCCCCAGGGTAGCTGTCTAGGCCCCTTACTATTTTCAATCTTTACTAACGACATGCCACTGGCTTTGAGTAAAGCCAGTGCGTCTATGTATGCAAATGACTCAACACTATACACGTCAGCTACCACAGCGACTGAAATGACAGCAACACTTAACAAAGAGCTGCAGTTAGTTTCAGAATGGGTGGTAAGGAATAAGATAGTCCTAAATAATTCAAAAACTAAAAGCATTGTATTTGGGACAAATCATTCACTAAAACCTAAACCTCAACTAAATCTTGTAATGAATAATGTGGAAATTGAGCAAGTTTAGGTGACTAAACTGCTTGGAGTAACCCTGGATTGTAAACTGTCATGGTCAAAACATGTTGATACAAAAGTAGCTAAGCTGGGGAGAAGTCTGTCTATAATAAAGTGCTGCTCTACCTTCTTAACAACACTATCAACAAGGCAGGTCCTTCAGGCCCTAGTTTTGTGGCACCTGGACACTGTTCAGATGTGTGGTCAGGTGCAATAAAGAGGGACTTAGGAAAAGTACAATTGGCTCAGAACAGGGCAGCACGGCTGGCCCTTAAATGTACACGGAGAGCTAACATTAATGACATGCATGTCAATCTCTCCTGGCTCAAAGTGGAGGAGAGATTGACTTCATCACTACTTGTTTTTGTAAGAAGTGTTGACAAGCTGAATGCACCGAGGTGTCTGTTAAAAACGACTAGCACACAGCTCGGACACCCATGCATACCCCACAAGACATGCCACCAGAGGTCTCTTCACAGTCCCCAAGTCCAGAACAGACTATGGGAGGCGCACAGTACTACATAGAGCCATGACTACATGGAACTCTATTCCCCATCAGGTAAATGATGCAAGCAGTAGATTCAGATTCAAAATACACCTTATGGAACAGCGAGGACTGTGAAGAGACACACTCATACAGGAACAGACACATGCATACACACACAAACGCTAGCACACGCACTCTACACACACTTACAAAATGTATAATACCACAATATTACAATGTATTGTAGATGTGTAGTGGTGTAATAATGTCATATGATGTGTATTGTAGATATGTAGTGGTGTAATAATGTTATATGATGTACTGTTTTATCTTTTGTTTTATATATAATGTAAGTGCCTTAATGCGTTTGGACCCCAGGAAGAGTAGCTGCTCCCTTAGCAGTAGCTAATGGGGATCCCCCAAAAATACAAATACACATTTAGTTAACATCATCGGACCACAGTAACATATTGATTTAGATTAAAACATCATCATCAGACCACAGTAACATATTGATTTAGATTAAAACATCATCATCAGACCACAGTAACATATTGATTTAGATGAGAACATCATCGGACCACAGTAACATATTGATTTAGATTAAAACATCATCATCAGACCACAGTAACATATTGATTTAGATTAAAACATCATCATCAGACCACAGTAACATATTGATTTAGATGAGAACATCATCGGACCACAGTAACATATTGATTTAGATTAAAACATCATCATCAGACCACAGTAACATATTGATTTAGATGAGAACATCATCGGACCACAGTAACATATTGATTTAGATTAAAACATCATCATCAGACCACAGTAACATAGTGATTTAGATGAGAACATCATCGGACCACAGTAACATATTGATTTAGATTAAAACATCATCATCAGACCACAGTAACATATTGATTTAGATTAAAACATCATCATCAGACCACAGTAACATATTGATTTAGATTAAAACATCATCATCAGACCACAGTAACATATTGATTTAGATGAGAACATCATCATCAGACCACAGTAACATATTGATTTAGATGAGAACATCATCATCAGACCACAGTAACATATTGATTTAGATGAGAACATCACCAGACCACAGTAACATATTGATTTAGATGAGAACATCATCGGACCACAGTAACATATTGATTTAGATTAAAACATCATCATCAGACCACAGTAACATATTGATTTAGATGAGAACATCATCGGACCACAGTAACATATTGATTTAGATTAAAACATCATCATCAGACCACAGTAACATATTGATTTAGATGAGAACATCATCGGACCACAGTAACATATTGATTTAGATTAAAACATCATCATCAGACCACAGTAACATATTGATTTAGATTAAAACATCATCATCAGACCACAGTAACATAGTGATTTAGATGAGAACATCATCGGACCACAGTAACATATTGATTTAGATTAAAACATCATCATCAGACCACAGTAACATATTGATTTAGATTAAAACATCATCATCAGACCACAGTAACATATTGATTTAGATTAAAACATCATCATCAGACCACAGTAACATATTGATTTAGATGAGAACATCATCATCAGACCACAGTAACATATTGATTTAGATGAGAACATCATCATCAGACCACAGTAACATATTGATTTAGATGAGAACATCACCAGACCACAGTAACATATTGATTTAGATGAGAACATCACCGGACCACAGTAACATATTGATTTAGATTAAAACATCATCATCAGACCACAGTAACATATTGATTTAGATGAGAACATCATCGGACCACAGTAACATATTGATTTAGATTAAAACATCATCATCAGACCACAGTAACATATTGATTTAGATGAGAACATCATCGGACCACAGTAACATATTGATTTAGATTAAAACATCATCATCAGACCACAGTAACATATTGATTTAGATTAAAACATCATCATCAGACCACAGTAACATATTGATTTAGATTAAAACATCATCATCAGACCACAGTAACATATTGATTTAGATGAGAACATCATCATCAGACCACAGTAACATATTGATTTAGATGAGAACATCATCATCAGACCACAGTAACATATTGATTTAGATGAGAACATCACCAGACCACAGTAACATATTGATTTAGATGAGAACATCATCATCAGACCACAGTAACATATTGATTTAGATGAGAACATCATCAGACCACAGTAACTAATTGATTTAGATGAGAACATCATCAGACCACAGTAACATATTGATTTAGATGAGAACATCAACATCAGACCACAGTAACATATTGATTTAGATGAGAACATCATCATCAGACCACAGTAACATATTGATTTAGATGAGAACATCATCAGACCACAGTGTCACGGTTTCGGCCGAGGCGGCTCCTTCTCCTTGTTCGGGCAGGCTTCGGCGGTCGTCGTCTCCGGAGTACTAGCTGCCACCGTTCGATGTTTCATGTTTGATTGGTTTTGTCTGTTTGTTACACCTGTTCATTGTTAAGTGTTCATTAGGCACCCTATTTAGTTCTCTTGTGTTTGGTCAGGTGTTGTGTGTAATTGTTCGATGTCACGTGTAGATGTTGGTCCGCTGTTCTGTGCTCTCTGTATTTTCGTTTTGTTTGAGAGAGTCCTGCACGTTGTGCGCATTTACTTTGGACAGTCCCGTGTGCGCCTGTTTCGCCTGTGGCCTGTTGCCGTGTTGGCTTGTACTGTCGGACTTCACTAAAGACATCTGTTTTTTGAATCTCTGTGTCCTGCGTGTGATTCCACGTTCCCTCTACACTCAACCCTGACACACAGTAACTAATTGATTTAGATGAGAACATCATCAGACCACAGTAACATATTGATTTAGATGAGAACATCATCAGACCACAGTAACATATTGATTTAGATGAGAACATCATCATCAGACCACAGTAACATATATATTTTTATTGTGCTATAAACATAAAATAGAACAAATTAAACTTCATTTGAACAACAACAACAGCACTGGCAGAGATAGAACTGATATGACGACAATCAAACACATTGATAGCCCTTAATGCTAATGATACAATTATACAGTGGAAACTAATATGAACTATTGTAATATCAACTATATATACAGTATATATTAAGTCCATGAGATGAACTAAAGGAATGGAGCCCTGGGCTAACAACAGAAGCAGAGATTATGGAGTTAATGCATCTTTTGACATGCAGAGTTCTACGATACATCTGTAGTGACATAGTTCTACCATTCTACCATTCCATAGGAGTAACATCACCTAAACAATATTTGAAGCTATAAAGAAATGCTATATGCTATAAAGAAAAGCTTAAGCACTAATCTTGTGATTATGATAAATTATGACAGTTATTATGATAAGGAATGTTAGTTATTATGACAAGGAATGTTAGTTATTATGATAAGGTATGACAGTTATTATGATAAGGTATGACATTTTTTATGATAAGGTATGACAGTTATCATGATAAGGTATGAACGTTATTATGATAGGGTATGACAGTTATTATGATAATGTACACTACCAGTCAAAACTTTGGACACACCTACTCATTCAAGGGTTTTTCTTTATTTGTACTATTTTTTACATTGTAGAATTTCCA